>NC_136272.1:114171961-114451961 GCF_964187855.1 Myxine glutinosa | reverse complement strand
TTGAAAACCCACTTTTCGCACTTGTGTTAGTGTTGAAAATCCACTTTTCGCACTTGTGTTGGTGCAGGAAACCAGTTTTGCACTTGTATTAGTGTGGAAAAACACTTTTTGCACTTGTGATAGTGTTGAAAAACCACTTTTCGCACTTGTGTTAGTGTTGAAAAACCACTTTTCGCAGTTGTGTTAGTGCAGGAAACCACTTTTGCACTTGTATTAGTGTGGAAAAAACTCTTTTTGCACTTGTGATAGTATTGAAAAACCACTTTTCGCACTTGTGTTAGTGTTGAAAAACCACTTTTCGCACCTGTGTTGGTGCAGGAAACCACTTTTGCACTTGTATTAGTGTGGAAAAACCACTTTTCGCACTTGTGTTAGTGTTGAAAAACCACTTTTCGCACTTGTGTTGGTGCAGGAAACCACGTTTGCACTTGTGTTAGTGTTGAAAAACCACTTTTCGCACTTGTGTTAGTGAAGGAAACCACTTTTCACACTTGTGTTAGTGTTGAAAACCCACTTTTCGCACTTATGTTAGTGTTGAAAATCCACTTTTCGCACTTGTGTTAGTGTTGAAAAACCACTTTTCGCACTTGTGTTCGTGCAGGAAACCACTTTTGCACTTGTATTAGTGTGGAAAAAACCCTTTTTGCACTTGTGATAGTGTTGAAAAACCACTTTTCGCACTTGTGTTAGTGTTGAAAAACCACTTTTCGCACCTGTGTTGGTGCAGGAAACCACTTTTGCACTTGTATTAGTGTGGAAAAACCACTTTTCGCACTTGTGTTAGTGTTGAAAAACCAATTTTTGCACTTGTGTTAGTGTTGAAAACCCACTTTTCGCACTTGTGTTAGTGTTGAAAATCCACTTTTCCCACTTGGGTTGGTGCAGGAAACCACTTTTGCACTTGTATTAGTGTGGAAAAAACACTTTTTGCACTTGTGATAGTGTTGAAAAACCACTTTTCGCACTTGTGTTAGTGTTGAAAAACCACTTTTCGCACTTGTGTTGGTGCAGGAAACCACTTTTGCACTTGTACTAGTGTGGAAAAAACACTTTTTGCACTTGTGATAGTGTTGAAAAACCACTTTTCGCACTTGCGTTGGTGCAGGAAACCACTTTTGCACTTGTATTAGTGTGGAAAAACCACTTTTCGCACTTGTGTTAGTGTTGAAAACCCACTTTTCGCACTTGTGTTAGTGTTGAAAAACCACTTTTCGCACTTGTGTTAGTGAAGGAAACCACTTTTCGCACTTGTGTTAGTGTTGAAAACCCACTTTTCGCACTTGTGTTAGTGTTGAAAATCCACTTTTCGCACTTGTGTTGGTGCAGGAAACCACTTTTGCACTTGTATTAGTGTGGAAAAAACACTTTTTGCACTTGTGATAGTGTTGAAAAACCACTTTTCGCACTTGTGTTAGTGTTGAAAAACCACTTTTCGCACTTGTGTTAGTGCAGGAAACCACTTTTGCACTTGTATTAGTGTGGAAAAAACACTTTTTGCACTTGTGATAGTATTGAAAAACCACTTTTCGCACTTGTGTTAGTGTTGAAAAACCACTTTTCGCACCTGTGTTGGTGCAGGAAACCACTTTTGCACTTGTATTAGTGTGGAAAAACCACTTTTCGCACTTGTGTTAGTGTTGAAAAACCACTTTTCGCACTTGTGTTGGTGCAGGAAACCACTTTTGCACTTGTATTAGTGTGGAAAAAACACTTTTTGCACTTGTGTTAGTGTTGAAAAACCACTTTTCGCAGTTGTGTTAGTGCAGGAAACCACTTTTGCACTTGTATTAGTGTGGAAAAAACACTTTTTGCACTTGTGATAGTGTTGAAAAACCACTTTTCGCACTTGTGTTAGTGTTGAAAAACCACTTTTCGCAGTTGTGTTAGTGCAGGAAACCACTTTTGCACTTGTATTAGTGTGGAAAAAACACTTTTTGCACTTGTGATAGTATTGAAAAACCACTTTTCACACTTGTGTTAGTGTTGAAAAACCACTTTTCGCACCTGTGTTGGTGCAGGAAACCACTTTTGCACTTGTATTAGTGTGGAAAAACCACTTTTCGCACTTGCGTTAGTGTTGAAAAACCACTTTTCGCACTTGTGTTGGTGCAGGAAACCACTTTTGCACTTGTGTTAGTGTTGAAAAACCACTTTTCGCACTTGTGTTAGTGAAGGAAACCACTTTTGACACTTGTGTTAGTGTTGAAAACCCACTTTTCGCACTTATGTTAGTGTTGAAAATCCACTTTTCGCACTTGTGTTAGTGTTGAAAAACCACTTTTCGCACTTGTGTTCGTGCAGGAAACCACTTTTGCACTTGTATTAGTGTGGAAAAAACCCTTTTTGCACTTGTGATAGTGTTGAAAAACCACTTTTCGCACTTGTGTTAGTGTTGAAAAACCACTTTTCGCACCTGTGTTGGTGCAGGAAACCACTTTTGCACTTGTATTAGTGTGGAAAAACCACTTTTCACACTTGTGTTAGTGTTGAAAAACCAATTTTCGCACTTGTGTTAGTGTTGAAAACCCACTTTTCGCACTTGTGTTAGTGTTGAAAATCCACTTTTCGCACTTGTGTTGGTGCAGGAAACCAGTTTTGCACTTGTATTAGTGTGGAAAAACACTTTTTGCACTTGTGATAGTGTTGAAAAACCACTTTTCGCACTTGTGTTAGTGTTGAAAAACCACTTTTCGCAGTTGTGTTAGTGCAGGAAACCACTTTTGCACTTGTATTAGTGTGGAAAAAACACTTTTTGCACTTGTGATAGTATTGAAAAACCACTTTTCGCACTTGTGTTAGTGTTGAAAAACCACTTTTCGCACCTGTGTTGGTGCAGGAAACCACTTTTGCACTTGTATTAGTGTGGAAAAACCACTTTTCGCACTTGTGTTAGTGTTGAAAAACCACTTTTCGCACTTGTGTTGGTGCAGGAAACCACTTTTGCACTTGTGTTGTGTTGAAAAACCACTTTTCGCACTTGTGTTAGTGAAGGAAACCACTTTTGACACTTGTGTTAGTGTTGAAAACCCACTTTTCGCACTTATGTTAGTGTTGAAAATCCACTTTTCGCACTTGTGTTAGTGTTGAAAAACCACTTTTCGCACTTGTGTTCGTGCAGGAAACCACTTTTGCACTTGTATTAGTGTGGAAAAAACCCTTTTTGCACTTGTGATAGTGTTGAAAAACCACTTTTCGCACTTGTGTTAGTGTTGAAAAACCACTTTTCGCACCTGTGTTGGTGCAGGAAACCACTTTTGCACTTGTATTAGTGTGGAAAAACCACTTTTCGCACTTGTGTTAGTGTTGAAAAACCAATTTTCGCACTTGTGTTAGTGTTGAAAACCCACTTTTCGCACTTGTGTTAGTGTTGAAAATCCACTTTTCCCACTTGGGTTGGTGCAGGAAACCACTTTTGCACTTGTATTAGTGTGGAAAAAACACTTTTTGCACTTGTGATAGTGTTGAAAAACCACTTTTCGCACTTGTGTTAGTGTTGAAAAACCACTTTTCGCACTTGTGTTGGTGCAGGAAACCACTTTTGCACTTGTATTAGTGTGGAAAAACCACTTTTCGCACTTGTGTTAGTGTTGAAACCCCACTTTTTGCACTTGTGTTAGTGTTGAAAAACCACTTTTCGCACTTGTGTTAGTGAAGGAAACCACTTTTCGCACTTGTGTTAGTGTTGAAAACCCACTTTTCGCACTTGTGTTAGTGTTGAAAATCCACTTTTCGCACTTGTGTTGGTGCAGGAAACCAGTTTTGCACTTGTATTAGTGTGGAAAAACACTTTTTGCACTTGTGATAGTGTTGAAAAACCACTTTTCGCACTTGTGTTAGTGTTGAAAAACCACTTTTCGCAGTTGTGTTAGTGCAGGAAACCACTTTTGCACTTGTATTAGTGTGGAAAAAACACTTTTTGCACTTGTGATAGTATTGAAAAACCACTTTTCGCACTTGTGTTAGTGTTGAAAAACCACTTTTCGCACCTGTGTTGGTGCAGGAAACCACTTTTGCACTTGTATTAGTGTGGAAAAACCACTTTTCGCACTTGTGTTAGTGTTGAAAAACCACTTTTCGCACTTGTGTTGGTGCAGGAAACCACTTTTGCACTTGTGTTAGTGTTGAAAAACCACTTTTCGCACTTGTGTTAGTGAAGGAAACCACTTTTGACACTTGTGTTAGTGTTGAAAACCCACTTTTCGCACTTATGTTAGTGTTGAAAATCCACTTTTCGCACTTGTGTTAGTGTTGAAAAACCACTTTTCGCACTTGTGTTCGTGCAGGAAACCACTTTTGCACTTGTATTAGTGTGGAAAAAACCCTTTTTGCACTTGTGATAGTGTTGAAAAACCACTTTTCGCACTTGTGTTAGTGTTGAAAAACCACTTTTCGCACCTGTGTTGGTGCAGGAAACCACTTTTGCACTTGTATTAGTGTGGAAAAACCACTTTTCGCACTTGTGTTAGTGTTGAAAAACCAATTTTCGCACTTGTGTTAGTGTTGAAAACCCACTTTTCGCACTTGTGTTAGTGTTGAAAATCCACTTTTCCCACTTGGGTTGGTGCAGGAAACCACTTTTGCACTTGTATTAGTGTGGAAAAAACACTTTTTGCACTTGTGATAGTGTTGAAAAACCACTTTTCGCACTTGTGTTAGTGTTGAAAAACCACTTTTCGCACTTGTGTTGGTGCAGGAAACCACTTTTGCACTTGTATTAGTGTGGAAAAACCACTTTTCGCACTTGTGTTAGTGTTGAAACCCCACTTTTTGCACTTGTGTTAGTGTTGAAAAACCACTTTTCGCACTTGTGTTAGTGAAGGAAACCACTTTTCGCACTTGTGTTAGTGTTGAAAACCCACTTTTCGCACTTGTGTTAGTGTTGAAAATCCACTTTTCGCACTTGTGTTGGTGCAGGAAACCAGTTTTGCACTTGTATTAGTGTGGAAAAACACTTTTTGCACTTGTGATAGTGTTGAAAAACCACTTTTCGCACTTGTGTTAGTGTTGAAAAACCACTTTTCGCAGTTGTGTTAGTGCAGGAAACCACTTTTGCACTTGTATTAGTGTGGAAAAAACACTTTTTGCACTTGTGATAGTATTGAAAAACCACTTTTCGCACTTGTGTTAGTGTTGAAAAACCACTTTTCGCACCTGTGTTGGTGCAGGAAACCACTTTTGCACTTGTATTAGTGTGGAAAAACCACTTTTCGCACTTGTGTTAGTGTTGAAAAACCACTTTTCGCACTTGTGTTGGTGCAGGAAACCACTTTTGCACTTGTGTTAGTGTTGAAAAACCACTTTTCGCACTTGTGTTAGTGAAGGAAACCACTTTTGACACTTGTGTTAGTGTTGAAAAACCACTTTTCGCACTTGTGTTAGTATTGAAAAACCACTTTTCACACTTGTGTTAGTGTTGAAAAACCACTTTTCGCACCTGTGTTGGTGCAGGAAACCACTTTTGCACTTGTATTAGTGTGGAAAAACCACTTTTCGCACTTGCGTTAGTGTTGAAAAACCACTTTTCGCACTTGTGTTGGTGCAGGAAACCACTTTTGCACTTGTGTTAGTGTTGAAAAACCACTTTTCGCACTTGTGTTAGTGAAGGAAACCACTTTTGACACTTGTGTTAGTGTTGAAAACCCACTTTTCGCACTTATGTTAGTGTTGAAAATCCACTTTTCGCACTTGTGTTAGTGTTGAAAAACCACTTTTCGCACTTGTGTTCGTGCAGGAAACCACTTTTGCACTTGTATTAGTGTGGAAAAAACCCTTTTTGCACTTGTGATAGTGTTGAAAAACCACTTTTCGCACTTGTGTTAGTGTTGAAAAACCACTTTTCGCACCTGTGTTGGTGCAGGAAACCACTTTTGCACTTGTATTAGTGTGGAAAAACCACTTTTCACACTTGTGTTAGTGTTGAAAAACCAATTTTCGCACTTGTGTTAGTGTTGAAAACCCACTTTTCGCACTTGTGTTAGTGTTGAAAATCCACTTTTCGCACTTGTGTTGGTGCAGGAAACCAGTTTTGCACTTGTATTAGTGTGGAAAAACACTTTTTGCACTTGTGATAGTGTTGAAAAACCACTTTTCGCACTTGTGTTAGTGTTGAAAAACCACTTTTCGCAGTTGTGTTAGTGCAGGAAACCACTTTTGCACTTGTATTAGTGTGGAAAAAACACTTTTTGCACTTGTGATAGTATTGAAAAACCACTTTTCGCACTTGTGTTAGTGTTGAAAAACCACTTTTCGCACCTGTGTTGGTGCAGGAAACCACTTTTGCACTTGTATTAGTGTGGAAAAACCACTTTTCGCACTTGTGTTAGTGTTGAAAAACCACTTTTCGCACTTGTGTTGGTGCAGGAAACCACTTTTGCACTTGTGTTGTGTTGAAAAACCACTTTTCGCACTTGTGTTAGTGAAGGAAACCACTTTTGACACTTGTGTTAGTGTTGAAAACCCACTTTTCGCACTTATGTTAGTGTTGAAAATCCACTTTTCGCACTTGTGTTAGTGTTGAAAAACCACTTTTCGCACTTGTGTTCGTGCAGGAAACCACTTTTGCACTTGTATTAGTGTGGAAAAAACCCTTTTTGCACTTGTGATAGTGTTGAAAAACCACTTTTCGCACTTGTGTTAGTGTTGAAAAACCACTTTTCGCACCTGTGTTGGTGCAGGAAACCACTTTTGCACTTGTATTAGTGTGGAAAAACCACTTTTCGCACTTGTGTTAGTGTTGAAAAACCAATTTTCGCACTTGTGTTAGTGTTGAAAACCCACTTTTCGCACTTGTGTTAGTGTTGAAAATCCACTTTTCCCACTTGGGTTGGTGCAGGAAACCACTTTTGCACTTGTATTAGTGTGGAAAAAACACTTTTTGCACTTGTGATAGTGTTGAAAAACCACTTTTCGCACTTGTGTTAGTGTTGAAAAACCACTTTTCGCACTTGTGTTGGTGCAGGAAACCACTTTTGCACTTGTATTAGTGTGGAAAAACCACTTTTCGCACTTGTGTTAGTGTTGAAACCCCACTTTTTGCACTTGTGTTAGTGTTGAAAAACCACTTTTCGCACTTGTGTTAGTGAAGGAAACCACTTTTCGCACTTGTGTTAGTGTTGAAAACCCACTTTTCGCACTTGTGTTAGTGTTGAAAATCCACTTTTCGCACTTGTGTTGGTGCAGGAAACCAGTTTTGCACTTGTATTAGTGTGGAAAAACACTTTTTGCACTTGTGATAGTGTTGAAAAACCACTTTTCGCACTTGTGTTAGTGTTGAAAAACCACTTTTCGCAGTTGTGTTAGTGCAGGAAACCACTTTTGCACTTGTATTAGTGTGGAAAAAACACTTTTTGCACTTGTGATAGTATTGAAAAACCACTTTTCGCACTTGTGTTAGTGTTGAAAAACCACTTTTCGCACCTGTGTTGGTGCAGGAAACCACTTTTGCACTTGTATTAGTGTGGAAAAACCACTTTTCGCACTTGTGTTAGTGTTGAAAAACCACTTTTCGCACTTGTGTTGGTGCAGGAAACCACTTTTGCACTTGTGTTAGTGTTGAAAAACCACTTTTCGCACTTGTGTTAGTGAAGGAAACCACTTTTGACACTTGTGTTAGTGTTGAAAACCCACTTTTCGCACTTATGTTAGTGTTGAAAATCCACTTTTCGCACTTGTGTTAGTGTTGAAAAACCACTTTTCGCACTTGTGTTCGTGCAGGAAACCACTTTTGCACTTGTATTAGTGTGGAAAAAACCCTTTTTGCACTTGTGATAGTGTTGAAAAACCACTTTTCGCACTTGTGTTAGTGTTGAAAAACCACTTTTCGCACCTGTGTTGGTGCAGGAAACCACTTTTGCACTTGTATTAGTGTGGAAAAACCACTTTTCGCACTTGTGTTAGTGTTGAAAAACCAATTTTCGCACTTGTGTTAGTGTTGAAAACCCACTTTTCGCACTTGTGTTAGTGTTGAAAATCCACTTTTCCCACTTGGGTTGGTGCAGGAAACCACTTTTGCACTTGTATTAGTGTGGAAAAAACACTTTTTGCACTTGTGATAGTGTTGAAAAACCACTTTTCGCACTTGTGTTAGTGTTGAAAAACCACTTTTCGCACTTGTGTTGGTGCAGGAAACCACTTTTGCACTTGTATTAGTGTGGAAAAACCACTTTTCGCACTTGTGTTAGTGTTGAAACCCCACTTTTTGCACTTGTGTTAGTGTTGAAAAACCACTTTTCGCACTTGTGTTAGTGAAGGAAACCACTTTTCGCACTTGTGTTAGTGTTGAAAACCCACTTTTCGCACTTGTGTTAGTGTTGAAAATCCACTTTTCGCACTTGTGTTGGTGCAGGAAACCAGTTTTGCACTTGTATTAGTGTGGAAAAACACTTTTTGCACTTGTGATAGTGTTGAAAAACCACTTTTCGCACTTGTGTTAGTGTTGAAAAACCACTTTTCGCAGTTGTGTTAGTGCAGGAAACCACTTTTGCACTTGTATTAGTGTGGAAAAAACACTTTTTGCACTTGTGATAGTATTGAAAAACCACTTTTCGCACTTGTGTTAGTGTTGAAAAACCACTTTTCGCACCTGTGTTGGTGCAGGAAACCACTTTTGCACTTGTATTAGTGTGGAAAAACCACTTTTCGCACTTGTGTTAGTGTTGAAAAACCACTTTTCGCACTTGTGTTGGTGCAGGAAACCACTTTTGCACTTGTGTTAGTGTTGAAAAACCACTTTTCGCACTTGTGTTAGTGAAGGAAACCACTTTTGACACTTGTGTTAGTGTTGAAAACCCACTTTTCGCACTTATGTTAGTGTTGAAAATCCACTTTTCGCACTTGTGTTAGTGTTGAAAAACCACTTTTCGCACTTGTGTTCGTGCAGGAAACCACTTTTGCACTTGTATTAGTGTGGAAAAAACCCTTTTTGCACTTGTGATAGTGTTGAAAAACCACTTTTCGCACTTGTGTTAGTGTTGAAAAACCACTTTTCGCACCTGTGTTGGTGCAGGAAACCACTTTTGCACTTGTATTAGTGTGGAAAAACCACTTTTCGCACTTGTGTTAGTGTTGAAAAACCAATTTTCGCACTTGTGTTAGTGTTGAAAACCCACTTTTCGCACTTGTGTTAGTGTTGAAAATCCACTTTTCCCACTTGGGTTGGTGCAGGAAACCACTTTTGCACTTGTATTAGTGTGGAAAAAACACTTTTTGCACTTGTGATAGTGTTGAAAAACCACTTTTCGCACTTGTGTTAGTGTTGAAAAACCACTTTTCGCACTTGTGTTGGTGCAGGAAACCACTTTTGCACTTGTATTAGTGTGGAAAAAACACTTTTTGCACTTGTGATAGTGTTGAAAAACCACTTTTCGCACTTGTGTTGGTGCAGGAAACCACTTTTGCACTTGTATTAGTGTGGAAAAACCACTTTCCGCACTTGTGTTAGTGTTGAAAACCCACTTTTCGCACTTGTGTTAGTGTTGAAAAACCACTTTTCGCACTTGTGTTAGTGAAGGAAACCACTTTTCGCACCTGTGTTAGTGTTGAAAACCCACTTTTCGCACTTGTGTTAGTGTTGAAAATCCACTTTTCGCACTTGTGTTGGTGCAGGAAACCACTTTTGCACTTGTATTAGTGTGGAAAAAACACTTTTTGCACTTGTGATAGTGTTGAAAAACCACTTTTCGCACTTGAGTTAGTGTTGAAAAACCACTTTTCGCACTTGTGTTAGTGCAGGAAACCACTTTTGCACTTGTATTAGTGTGGAAAAAACACTTTTTGCACTTGTGATAGTGTTGAAAAACCACTTTTCGCACTTGTGTTAGTGTTGAAAAACCACTTTTCGCACTTGTGTTGGTGCAGGAAACCACTTTTGCACTTGCGATAGTGTTGAAAAACCACTTTTCGCACTTGTGTTAGTGTTGAAAACCCACTTTTCGCACTTGTGTTAGTGTTGAAAATCCACTTTTCCCACTTGTGTTGGTGCAGGAAACCACTTTTGCACTTGTATCAGTGTGGAAAAAACACTTTTTGCACTTGTGATAGTGTTGAAAAACCACTTTTCGCACTTGTGTTAGTGTTGAAAAACCACTTTTTGCACTTGTGTTGGTGCAGGAAACCACCTTTGCACTTGTATTAGTGTGGAAAAAACAATTTTTGCACTTGTGATAGTGTTGAAAAACCACTTTTCGCACTTGTGTTAGTGTTGAAAAACCACTTTTCGCACTTGTGTTTGTGCAGGAAACCACTTTTGCACTTGTATTAGTGTGGAAAAACCACTTTTCGCAACTGTGTTAGTGTTGAAAAACCACTTTTTGCACTTGTGTTAGTGTTCAAAAACCACTTTTCGCACTTGTGTTAGTGAAGGAAACCACTTTTCGCACTTGTGTTAGTGTTGTAAACCCACTTTTCGCACTTGTGTTAGTGTTGAAAATCCACTTTTCCCACTTGTGTTGGTACAGGAAACCACTTTTGCACTTGTATTACTGTGGAAAAATCACTTTTTGCACTTGTGATAGTGTTGAAAAACCACTTTTCGCACTTGTGATAGTGTTGAAAAACCACTTTTCGCACTTGTGTTAGTGTTGAAAAACCACTTTTCGCACCTGTGTTGGTGCAGGAAACCACTTTTGCACTTGTATTAGTGTGGAAAAACCACTTTTCGCACTTGTGTTAGTGTTGAAAAACCACTTTTTGCACTTGTGTTAGTGTTGAAAAACCACTTTTCGCACTTGTGTTAGTGTTGAAAAACCACTTTTCACACTTGTGTTGGTGCAGGAAACCAATTTTGCACTTGTATTAGTGTGGAAAAAACCACTTGCACTTGTGTTAGTGTTGAAAAACCACTTTTCGCACTTGTGTTAGTGTTGAAAAACCACTTTTCGCACTTGTGTTGGTGCAGGAAACCACTTTTGCACTTGTATTAGTGTGGAAAAAACACTTTTTGCACTTGTGATAGTGTTGAAAAACCACATTTCGCACTTGTGTTAGTGTTGAAAAACCACTTTTCGCACCTGTGTTGGTGCAGGAAACCACTTTTGCACTTGTATTAGTGTGGAAAAACCACTTTCGCACTTGTGTTAGTGTTGAAAAACCAATTTTCGCACTTGTGTTAGTGTTGAAAACCCACTTTTCGCACTTGTGTTAGTATTGAAAATCCACTTTTCCCACTTGTGTTGTTGCAGGAAACCACTTTTGCACTTGTATTAGTGTGGAAAAAACACTTTTTGCACTTGTGATAGTGTTGAAAAACCACTTTTCGCACTTGTGTTAGTGTTGAAAAACCACTTTTTGCACTTGTGTTGGTGCAGGAAACCACCTTTCCACTTGTATTAGTGTGGAAAAAACACTTTTTGCACTTGTGATAGTGTTGAAAAACCACTTTTCGCACTTGTGTTGGTGCAGGAAACCACTTTTGCACTTGTGTTAGTGTGGAAAAACCACTTTCCGCACTTGTGTTAGTGTTGAAAACCCACTTTTCGCACTTGTGTTAGTGTTGAAAAACCACTTTTCGCACTTGTGTTAGTGAAGGAAACCACTTTTCGCACCTGTGTTAGTGTTGAAAACCCACTTTTCGCACTTGTGTTAGTGTTGAAAATCCACTTTTCGCACTTGTGTTGGTGCAGGAAACCACTTTTGCACTTGTATTAGTGTGGAAAAAACACTTTTTGCACTTGTGATAGTGTTGAAAAACCACTTTTCGCACTTGAGTTAGTGTTGAAAAACCACTTTTCGCACTTGTGTTAGTGCAGGAAACCACTTTTGCACTTGTATTAGTGTGGAAAAAACACTTTTTGCACTTGTGATAGTGTTGAAAAACCACTTTTCGCACTTGTGTTAGTGTTGAAAAACCACTTTTCGCACTTGTGTTGGTGCAGGAAACCACTTTTGCACTTGCGATAGTGTTGAAAAACCACTTTTCGCACTTGTGTTAGTGTTGAAAACCCACTTTTCGCACTTGTGTTAGTGTTGAAAATCCACTTTTCCCACTTGTGTTGGTGCAGGAAACCACTTTTGCACTTGTATCAGTGTGGAAAAAACACTTTTTGCACTTGTGATAGTGTTGAAAAACCACTTTTCGCACTTGTGTTAGTGTTGAAAAACCACTTTTTGCACTTGTGTTGGTGCAGGAAACCACCTTTGCACTTGTATTAGTGTGGAAAAAACAATTTTTGCACTTGTGATAGTGTTGAAAAACCACTTTTCGCACTTGTGTTAGTGTTGAAAAACCACTTTTCGCACTTGTGTTTGTGCAGGAAACCACTTTTGCACTTGTATTAGTGTGGAAAAACCACTTTTCGCAACTGTGTTAGTGTTGAAAAACCACTTTTTGCACTTGTGTTAGTGTTCAAAAACCACTTTTCGCACTTGTGTTAGTGAAGGAAACCACTTTTCGCACTTGTGTTAGTGTTGTAAACCCACTTTTCGCACTTGTGTTAGTGTTGAAAATCCACTTTTCCCACTTGTGTTGGTACAGGAAACCACTTTTGCACTTGTATTACTGTGGAAAAATCACTTTTTGCACTTGTGATAGTGTTGAAAAACCACTTTTCGCACTTGTGATAGTGTTGAAAAACCACTTTTCGCACTTGTGTTAGTGTTGAAAAACCACTTTTCGCACCTGTGTTGGTGCAGGAAACCACTTTTGCACTTGTATTAGTGTGGAAAAACCACTTTTCGCACTTGTGTTAGTGTTGAAAAACCACTTTTTGCACTTGTGTTAGTGTTGAAAAACCACTTTTCGCACTTGTGTTAGTGTTGAAAAACCACTTTTCACACTTGTGTTGGTGCAGGAAACCAATTTTGCACTTGTATTAGTGTGGAAAAAACCACTTGCACTTGTGTTAGTGTTGAAAAACCACTTTTCGCACTTGTGTTAGTGTTGAAAAACCACTTTTCGCACTTGTGTTGGTGCAGGAAACCACTTTTGCACTTGTATTAGTGTGGAAAAAACACTTTTTGCACTTGTGATAGTGTTGAAAAACCACATTTCGCACTTGTGTTAGTGTTGAAAAACCACTTTTCGCACCTGTGTTGGTGCAGGAAACCACTTTTGCACTTGTATTAGTGTGGAAAAACCACTTTCGCACTTGTGTTAGTGTTGAAAAACCAATTTTCGCACTTGTGTTAGTGTTGAAAACCCACTTTTCGCACTTGTGTTAGTATTGAAAATCCACTTTTCCCACTTGTGTTGTTGCAGGAAACCACTTTTGCACTTGTATTAGTGTGGAAAAAACACTTTTTGCACTTGTGATAGTGTTGAAAAACCACTTTTCGCACTTGTGTTAGTGTTGAAAAACCACTTTTTGCACTTGTGTTGGTGCAGGAAACCACCTTTCCACTTGTATTAGTGTGGAAAAAACACTTTTTGCACTTGTGATAGTGTTGAAAAACCACTTTTCGCACTTGTGTTAGTGTTGAAAAACCACTTTTCGCACTTGTGTTTGTGCAGGAAACCACTTTTGCACTTGTATTAGTGTGGAAAAACCACTTTTCGCAACTGTGTTAGTGTTGAAAAACCACTTTTTCCACTTGTGTTAGTGTTCAAAAACCACTTTTCGCACTTGTGTTAGTGAAGGAAACCACTTTTCGCACTTGTGTTAGTGTTGAAAACCCACTTTTCGCACTTGTGTTAGTGTTGAAAATCCACTTTTCCCACTTGTGTTGGTACAGGAAACCACTTTTGCACTTGTATTACTGTAGAAAAATCACTTTTTGCACTTGTGATAGTGTTGAAAAACCACTTTTCGCACTTGTGATAGTGTTGAAAAACCACTTTTCGCACTTGTGTTAGTGTTGAAAAACCACTTTTCGCACCTGTGTTGGTGCAGGAAACCACTTTTGCACTTGTATTAGTGTGGAAAACCCACTTTTCGCACTTGTGTTAGTGTTGAAAAACCACATTTCGCACTTGTGTTAGTGTTGAAAAACCACTTTTCGCACTTGTGTTAGTGTTGAAAAACCACTTTTCGCACTTGTGTTGGTGCAGGAAACCAATTTTGCACTTGTATTAGTGTGGAAAAAACCACTTTTCGCACTTGTGTTAGTGTTGAAAACCCACTTTTCGCACTTGTGTTAGTGTTGAAAAACCACTTTTCGCACTTGTGTTGGTGCAGGAAACCACTTTTGCACTTGTATTAGTGTGGAAAAAACACTTTTTGCACTTGTGATAGTGTTGAAAAACCCCTTTTCGGACTTGTGTTAGTGTTGAAAAACCACTTTTCGCACCTGTGTTGGTGCAGGAAACCACTTTTGCACTTGTATTAGTGTGGAAAAACCACTTTTCGCACTTGTGTTAGTGTTGAAAAACCAATTTTCGCACTTGTGTTAGTGTTGAAAACCCACATTTCGCACTTGTGTTAGTGTTGAAAATCCACTTTTCCCACTTGTGTTGGTGCAGGAAACCACTTTTGCACTTGTATTAGTGTGGAAAAAAACATTTTGCACTTGTGATAGTGTTGAAAAACCACTTTTCGCACTTGTGTTAGTGTTGAAAAACCACTTTTCGCACTTGTGTTCGTGCAGGAAACCACTTTTGCACTTGTATTAGTGTGGAAAAACCACTTTTCGCACTTGTGTTAGTGTTGAAAAACCACTTTTCGCACTTGTGTTAGTGAAGGAAACCACTTTTCGCACTTGTGTTAGTGTTGAAAACCCACTTTTCGCTCTTGTGTTAGTGTTGAAAATCCACTTTTCGCACTTGTGTTGGTGCAGGAAACCACTTTTGCACTTGTATTAGTGTGGAAAAAACACTTTTTGCACTTGTGATAGTGTTGAAAAACCACTTTTTGCACTTGTGTTAGTGTTGAAAAACCACTTTTCGCACTTGTGTTGGTGCAGGAAACCACTTTTGCACTTGTATTAGTGTGGAAAAAACACTTTTTGCACTTGTGATAGTGTTGAAAAACCACTTTTTGCACTTGTGTTAGTGTTGAAAAACCACTTTTCGCACTTGTGTTGGTGCAGGAAACCACTTTTGCACTTGTATTAGTGTGGAAAAACCACTTTTCGCACTTGTGTTAGTGTTGAAACCCCACTTTTTGCACTTGTGTTAGTGTTGAAAACCCACTTTTCGCACTTGTGTTAGTGTTGAAAATCCACTTTTCGCACTTGTGTTGGTGCAGGAAACCAGTTTTGCACTTGTATTAGTGTGGAAAAACACTTTTTGCACTTGTGATAGTGTTGAAAAACCACTTTTCGCACTTGTGTTAGTGTTGAAAAACCACTTTTCGCAGTTGTGTTAGTGCAGGAAACCACTTTTGCACTTGTATTAGTGTGGAAAAAACACTTTTTGCACTTGTGATAGTATTGAAAAACCACTTTTCGCACTTGTGTTAGTGTTGAAAAACCACTTTTCGCACCTGTGTTGGTGCAGGAAACCACTTTTGCACTTGTATTAGTGTGGAAAAACCACTTTTCGCACTTGTGTTAGTGTTGAAAAACCACTTTTCGCACTTGTGTTGGTGCAGGAAACCACTTTTGCACTTGTGTTAGTGTTGAAAAACCACTTTTCGCACTTGTGTTAGTGAAGGAAACCACTTTTTACACTTGTGTTAGTGTTGAAAACCCACTTTTCGCACTTATGTTAGTGTTGAAAATCCACTTTTCGCACTTGTGTTAGTGTTGAAAAACCACTTTTCGCACTTGTGTTCGTGCAGGAAACCACTTTTGCACTTGTATTAGTGTGGAAAAAACCCTTTTTGCACTTGTGATAGTGTTGAAAAACCACTTTTCGCACTTGTGATAGTGTTGAAAAACCACTTTTCGCACCTGTGTTGGTGCAGGAAACCACTTTTGCACTTGTATTAGTGTGGAAAAACCACTTTTCGCACTTGTGTTAGTGTTGAAAAACCAATTTTCGCACTTGTGTTAGTGTTGAAAACCCACTTTTCGCACTTGTGTTAGTGTTGAAAATCCACTTTTCCCACTTGGGTTGGTGCAGGAAACCACTTTTGCACTTGTATTAGTGTGGAAAAAACACTTTTTGCACTTGTGATAGTGTTGAAAAACCACTTTTCGCACTTGTGTTAGTGTTGAAAAACCACTTTTCGCACTTGTGTTGGTGCAGGAAACCACTTTTGCACTTGTATTAGTGTGGAAAAAACACTTTTTGCACTTGTGATAGTGTTGAAAAACCACTTTTCGCACTTGTGTTGGTGCAGGAAACCACTTTTGCACTTGTATTAGTGTGGAAAAAACCACTTTTCGCACTTGTGTTAGTGTTGAAAACCCACTTTTCGCACTTGTGTTAGTGTTGAAAAACCACTTTTCGCACTTGTGTTAGTGAAGGAAACCACTTTTCGCACTTGTGTTAGTGTTGAAAACCCACTTTTCGCTCTTGTGTTAGTGTTGAAAATCCACTTTTCGCACTTGTGTTGGTGCAGGAAACCACTTTTGCACTTGTATTAGTGTGGAAAAAACACTTTTTGCACTTGTGATAGTGTTGAAAAACCACTTTTTGCACTTGTGTTAGTGTTGAAAAACCACTTTTCGCACTTGTGTTGGTGCAGGAAACCACTTTTGCACTTGTATTAGTGTGGAAAAACCACTTTTCGCACTTGTGTTAGTGTTGAAACCCCACTTTTTGCACTTGTGTTAGTGTTGAAAAACCACTTTTCGCACTTGTGTTAGTGAAGGAAACCACTTTTCGCACTTGTGTTAGTGTTGAAAACCCACTTTTCGCACTTGTGTTAGTGTTGAAAATCCACTTTTCGCACTTGTGTTGGTGCAGGAAACCAGTTTTGCACTTGTATTAGTGTGGAAAAACACTTTTTGCACTTGTGATAGTGTTGAAAAACCACTTTTCGCACTTGTGTTAGTGTTGAAAAACCACTTTTCGCAGTTGTGTTAGTGCAGGAAACCACTTTTGCACTTGTATTAGTGTGGAAAAAACTCTTTTTGCACTTGTGATAGTATTGAAAAACCACTTTTCGCACTTGTGTTAGTGTTGAAAAACCACTTTTCGCACCTGTGTTGGTGCAGGAAACCACTTTTGCACTTGTATTAGTGTGGAAAAACCACTTTTCGCACTTGTGTTAGTGTTGAAAAACCACTTTTCGCACTTGTGTTGGTGCAGGAAACCACGTTTGCACTTGTGTTAGTGTTGAAAAACCACTTTTCGCACTTGTGTTAGTGAAGGAAACCACTTTTCACACTTGTGTTAGTGTTGAAAACCCACTTTTCGCACTTATGTTAGTGTTGAAAATCCACTTTTCGCACTTGTGTTAGTGTTGAAAAACCACTTTTCGCACTTGTGTTCGTGCAGGAAACCACTTTTGCACTTGTATTAGTGTGGAAAAAACCCTTTTTGCACTTGTGATAGTGTTGAAAAACCACTTTTCGCACTTGTGTTAGTGTTGAAAAACCACTTTTCGCACCTGTGTTGGTGCAGGAAACCACTTTTGCACTTGTATTAGTGTGGAAAAACCACTTTTCGCACTTGTGTTAGTGTTGAAAAACCAATTTTTGCACTTGTGTTAGTGTTGAAAACCCACTTTTCGCACTTGTGTTAGTGTTGAAAATCCACTTTTCCCACTTGGGTTGGTGCAGGAAACCACTTTTGCACTTGTATTAGTGTGGAAAAAACACTTTTTGCACTTGTGATAGTGTTGAAAAACCACTTTTCGCACTTGTGTTAGTGTTGAAAAACCACTTTTCGCACTTGTGGTAGTGTTGAAAAACCACTTTTCGCACTTGTGTTAGTGTTGAAAAACCACTTTTCGCACCTGTGTTGGTGCAGGAAACCACTTTTGCACTTGTATTAGTGTGGAAAAACCACTTTTCGCACTTGTGTTAGTGTTGAAAAACCACTTTTTGCACTTGTGTTAGTGTTGAAAAACCACTTTTCGCACTTGTGTTAGTGTTGAAAAACCACTTTTCGCACTTGTGTTGGTGCAGGAAACCAATTTTGCACTTGTATTAGTGTGGAAAAAACCACTTTTCGCACTTGTGTTAGTGTTGAAAAACCACTTTTCGCACTTGTGTTAGTGTTGAAAAACCACTTTTCGCACTTGTGTTGGTGCAGGAAACCACTTTTGCACTTGTATTAGTGTGGAAAAAACACTTTTTGCACTTGTGATAGTGTTGAAAAACCACTTTTCG
This sequence comes from Myxine glutinosa, assembly GCF_964187855.1. Classification (NCBI taxonomy): domain Eukaryota; kingdom Metazoa; phylum Chordata; class Myxini; order Myxiniformes; family Myxinidae; genus Myxine; species Myxine glutinosa. The sequence goes on along the minus strand of NC_136272.1, from coordinate 114,433,868 downwards.
CACTTGTGTTAGTGTTGAAAAACCACTTTTCGCACCTGTGTTGGTGCAGGAAACCACTTTTGCACTTGTATTAGTGTGGAAAAACCACTTTCGCACTTGTGTTAGTGTTGAAAAACCAATTTTCGCACTTGTGTTAGTGTTGAAAACCCACTTTTCGCACTTGTGTTAGTATTGAAAATCCACTTTTCCCACTTGTGTTGTTGCAGGAAACCACTTTTGCACTTGTATTAGTGTGGAAAAAACACTTTTTGCACTTGTGATAGTGTTGAAAAACCACTTTTCGCACTTGTGTTAGTGTTGAAAAACCACTTTTTGCACTTGTGTTGGTGCAGGAAACCACCTTTGCACTTGTATTAGTGTGGAAAAAACACTTTTTGCACTTGTGATAGTGTTGAAAAACCACTTTTCGCACTTGTGTTAGTGTTGAAAAACCACTTTTCGCACTTGTGTTTGTGCAGGAAACCACTTTTGCACTTGTATTAGTGTGGAAAAACCACTTTTCGCAACTGTGTTAGTGTTGAAAAACCACTTTTTCCACTTGTGTTAGTGTTCAAAAACCACTTTTCGCACTTGTGTTAGTGAAGGAAACCACTTTTCGCACTTGTGTTAGTGTTGAAAACCCACTTTTCGCACTTGTGTTAGTGTTGAAAATCCACTTTTCCCACTTGTGTTGGTACAGGAAACCACTTTTGCACTTGTATTACTGTAGAAAAATCACTTTTTGCACTTGTGATAGTGTTGAAAAACCACTTTTCGCACTTGTGATAGTGTTGAAAAACCACTTTTCACACTTGTGTTAGTGTTGAAAAACCACTTTTCGCACCTGTGTTGGTGCAGGAAACCACTTTTGCACTTGTATTAGTGTGGAAAACCCACTTTTCGCACTTGTGTTAGTGTTGAAAAACCACATTTCGCACTTGTGTTAGTGTTGAAAAACCACTTTTCGCACTTGTGTTAGTGTTGAAAAACCACTTTTCGCACTTGTGTTGGTGCAGGAAACCAATTTTGCACTTGTATTAGTGTGGAAAAAACCACTTTTCGCACTTGTGTTAGTGTTGAAAACCCACATTTCGCACTTGTGTTAGTGTTGAAAAACCACTTTTCGCACTTGTGTTGGTGCAGGAAACCACTTTTGCACTTGTATTAGTGTGGAAAAAACACTTTTTGCACTTGTGATAGTGTTGAAAAACCACTTTTCGCACTTGTGTTAGTGTTGAAAAACCACTTTTCGCACCTGTGTTGGTGCAGGAAACCACTTTTGCACTTGTATTAGTGTGGAAAAACCACTTTTCGCACTTGTGTTAGTGTTGAAAAACCAATTTTCGCACTTGTGTTAGTGTTGAAAACCCACATTTCGCACTTGTGTTAGTGTTGAAAATCCACTTTTCCCACTTGTGTTGGTGCAGGAAACCACTTTTGCACTTGTATTAGTGTGGAAAAAAACATTTTGCACTTGTGATAGTGTTGAAAAACCACTTTTCGCACTTGTGTTAGTGTTGAAAAACCACTTTTCGCACTTGTGTTCGTGCAGGAAACCACTTTTGCACTTGTATTAGTGTGGAAAAACCACTTTTCGCACTTGTGTTAGTGTTGAAAAACCACTTTACGCACTTGTGTTAGTGAAGGAAACCACTTTTCGCACTTGTGTTAGTGTTGAAAACCCACTTTTCGCTCTTGTGTTAGTGTTGAAAATCCACTTTTCGCACTTGTGTTGGTGCAGGAAACCACTTTTGCACTTGTATTAGTGTGGAAAAAACACTTTTTGCACTTGTGATAGTGTTGAAAAACCACTTTTTGCACTTGTGTTAGTGTTGAAAAACCACTTTTCGCACTTGTGTTGGTGCAGGAAACCACTTTTGCACTTGTATTAGTGTGGAAAAACCACTTTTCGCACTTGTGTTAGTGTTGAAACCCCACTTTTTGCACTTGTGTTAGTGTTGAAAACCCACTTTTCGCACTTGTGTTAGTGTTGAAAATCCACTTTTCGCACTTGTGTTGGTGCAGGAAACCAGTTTTGCACTTGTATTAGTGTGGAAAAACACTTTTTGCACTTGTGATAGTGTTGAAAAACCACTTTTCGCACTTGTGTTAGTGTTGAAAAACCACTTTTCGCAGTTGTGTTAGTGCAGGAAACCACTTTTGCACTTGTATTAGTGTGGAAAAAACACTTTTTGCACTTGTGATAGTATTGAAAAACCACTTTTCGCACTTGTGTTAGTGTTGAAAACCACTTTTCGCACCTGTGTTGGTGCAGGAAACCACTTTTGCACTTGTATTAGTGTGGAAAAACCACTTTTCGCACTTGTGTTAGTGTTGAAAAACCACTTTTCGCACTTGTGTTGGTGCAGGAAACCACTTTTGCACTTGTGTTAGTGTTGAAAAACCACTTTTCGCACTTGTGTTAGTGAAGGAAACCACTTTTCACACTTGTGTTAGTGTTGAAAACCCACTTTTCGCACTTATGTTAGTGTTGAAAATCCACTTTTCGCACTTGTGTTAGTGTTGAAAAACCACTTTTCGCACTTGTGTTCGTGCAGGAAACCACTTTTGCACTTGTATTAGTGTGGAAAAAACCCTTTTTGCACTTGTGATAGTGTTGAAAAACCACTTTTCGCACTTGTGTTAGTGTTGAAAAACCACTTTTCGCACCTGTGTTGGTGCAGGAAACCACTTTTGCACTTGTATTAGTGTGGAAAAACCACTTTTCGCACTTGTGTTAGTGTTGAAAAACCAATTTTCGCACTTGTGTTAGTGTTGAAAACCCACTTTTCGCACTTGTGTTAGTGTTGAAAATCCACTTTTCCCACTTGGGTTGGTGCAGGAAACCACTTTTGCACTTGTATTAGTGTGGAAAAAACACTTTTTGCACTTGTGATAGTGTTGAAAAACCACTTTTCGCACTTGTGTTAGTGTTGAAAAACCACTTTTCGCACTTGTGTTGGTGCAGGAAACCACTTTTGCACTTGTATTAGTGTGGAAAAAACACTTTTTGCACTTGTGATAGTGTTGAAAAACCACTTTTCGCACTTGTGTTGGTGCAGGAAACCACTTTTGCACTTGTATTAGTGTGGAAAAAACCACTTTTCGCACTTGTGTTAGTGTTGAAAACCCACTTTTCGCACTTGTGTTAGAGTTGAAAAACCACTTTTCGCACTTGTGTTAGTGAAGGAAACCACTTTTCGCACTTGTGTTAGTGTTGAAAACCCACTTTTCGCTCTTGTGTTAGTGTTGAAAATCCACTTTTCGCACTTGTGTTGGTGCAGGAAACCACTTTTGCACTTGTATTAGTGTGGAAAAAACACTTTTTGCACTTGTGATAGTGTTGAAAAACCACTTTTTGCACTTGTGTTAGTGTTGAAAAACCACTTTTCGCACTTGTGTTGGTGCAGGAAACCACTTTTGCACTTGTATTAGTGTGGAAAAACCACTTTTCGCACTTGTGTTAGTGTTGAAACCCCACTTTTTGCACTTGTGTTAGTGTTGAAAATCCACTTTTCGCACTTGTGTTGGTGCAGGAAACCAGTTTTGCACTTGTATTAGTGTGGAAAAACACTTTTTGCACTTGTGATAGTGTTGAAAAACCACTTTTCGCACTTGTGTTAGTGTTGAAAAACCACTTTTCGCAGTTGTGTTAGTGCAGGAAACCACTTTTGCACTTGTATTAGTGTGGAAAAAACTCTTTTTGCACTTGTGATTGTATTGAAAAACCACTTTTCGCACTTGTGTTAGTGTTGAAAAACCACTTTTCGCACCTGTGTTGGTGCAGGAAACCACTTTTGCACTTGTATTAGTGTGGAAAAACCACTTTTCGCACTTGTGTTAGTGTTGAAAAACCACTTTTCGCACTTGTGTTGGTGCAGGAAACCACGTTTGCACTTGTGTTAGTGTTGAAAAACCACTTTTCGCACTTGTGTTAGTGAAGGAAACCACTTTTCACACTTGTGTTAGTGTTGAAAACCCACTTTTCGCACTTATGTTAGTGTTGAAAATCCACTTTTCGCACTTGTGTTAGTGTTGAAAAACCACTTTTCGCACTTGTGTTCGTGCAGGAAACCACTTTTGCACTTGTATTAGTGTGGAAAAAACCCTTTTTGCACTTGTGATAGTGTTGAAAAACCACTTTTCGCACTTGTGTTAGTGTTGAAAAACCACTTTTCGCACCTGTGTTGGTGCAGGAAACCACTTTTGCACTTGTATTAGTGTGGAAAAACCACTTTTCGCACTTGTGTTAGTGTTGAAAAACCAATTTTTGCACTTGTGTTAGTGTTGAAAACCCACTTTTCGCACTTGTGTTAGTGTTGAAAATCCACTTTTCCCACTTGGGTTGGTGCAGGAAACCACTTTTGCACTTGTATTAGTGTGGAAAAAACACTTTTTGCACTTGTGATAGTGTTGAAAAACCACTTTTCGCACTTGTGTTAGTGTTGAAAAACCACCTTTCGCACTTGTGTTGGTGCAGGAAACCACTTTTGCACTTGTACTAGTGTGGAAAAAACACTTTTTGCACTTGTGATAGTGTTGAAAAACCACTTTTCGCACTTGTGTTGGTGCAGGAAACCACTTTTGCACTTGTATTAGTGTGGAAAAACCACTTTTCGCACTTGTGTTAGTGTTGAAAACCCACTTTTCGCACTTGTGTTAGTGTTGAAAAACCACTTTTCGCACTTGTGTTAGTGAAGGAAACCACTTTTCGCACTTGTGTTAGTGTTGAAAACCCACTTTTCGCACTTGTGTTAGTGTTGAAAATCCACTTTTCGCACTTGTGTTGGTGCAGGAAACCACTTTTGCACTTGTATTAGTGTGGAAAAAACACTTTTTGCACTTGTGATAGTGTTGAAAAACCACTTTTCGCACTTGTGTTAGTGTTGAAAAACCACTTTTTGCACTTGTGTTAGTGCAGGAAACCACTTTTGCACTTGTATTAGTGTGGAAAAAACACTTTTTGCACTTGTGATAGTATTGAAAAACCACTTTTCGCACTTGTGTTAGTGTTGAAAAACCACTTTTCGCACCTGTGTTTGTGCAGGAAACCACTTTTGCACTTGTATTAGTGTGGAAAAACCACTTTTCGCACTTGTGTTAGTGTTGAAAAACCACTTTTCGCACTTGTGTTGGTGCAGGAAACCACTTTTGCACTTGTATTAGTGTGGAAAAAACACTTTTTGCACTTGTGTTAGTGTTGAAAAACCACTTTTCGCAGTTGTGTTAGTGCAGGAAACCACTTTTGCACTTGTATTAGTGTGGAAAAAACACTTTTTGCACTTGTGATAGTATTGAAAAACCACTTTTCGCACTTGTGTTAGTGTTGAAAAACCACTTTTCGCACCTGTGTTGGTGCAGGAAACCACTTTTGCACTTGTGTTAGTGTTGAAAAACCACTTTTCGCACTTGTGTTAGTGAAGGAAACCACTTTTCACACTTGTGTTAGTGTTGAAAACCCACTTTTCGCACTTATGTTAGTGTTGAAAATCCACTTTTCGCACTTGTGTTAGTGTTGAAAAACCACTTTTCGCACTTGTGTTCATGCAGGAAACCACTTTTGCACTTGTATTAGTGTGGAAAAAACCCTTTTTGCACTTGTGATAGTGTTGAAAAACCACTTTTCGCACTTGTGTTAGTGTTGAAAAACCACTTTTCGCACCTGTGTTGGTGCAGGAAACCACTTTTGCACTTGTATTAGTGTGGAAAAACCACTTTTCGCACTTGTGTTAGTGTTGAAAAACCAATTTTCGCACTTGTGTTAGTGTTGAAAACCCACTTTTCGCACTTGTGTTAGTGTTGAAAATCCACTTTTCCCACTTGGGTTGGTGCAGGAAACCACTTTTGCACTTGTATTAGTGTGGAAAAAACACTTTTTGCACTTGTGATAGTGTTGAAAAACCACTTTTCGCACTTGTGTTAGTGTTGAAAAACCACTTTTCGCACTTGTGTTGGTGCAGGAAACCACTTTTGCACTTGTATTAGTGTGGAAAAAACACTTTTTGCACTTGTGATAGTGTTGAAAAACCACTTTTCGCACTTGTGTTGGTGCAGGAAACCACTTTTGCACTTCTATTAGTGTGGAAAAACCACTTTTCGCACTTGTGTTAGTGTTGAAAACCCACTTTTCGCACTTGTGTTAGTGTTGAAAAACCACTTTTCGCACTTGTGTTAGTGAAGGAAACCACTTTTCGCACTTGTGTTAGTGTTGAAAACCCACTTTTCGCACTTGTGTTAGTGTTGAAAATCCACTTTTCGCACTTGTGTTGGTGCAGGAAACCACTTTTGCACTTGTATTAGTGTGGAAAAAACACTTTTTGCACTTGTGATAGTGTTGAAAAACCACTTTTCGCACTTGTGTTAGTGTTGAAAAACCACTTTTCGCACTTGTGTTAGTGCAGGAAACCACTTTTGCACTTGTATTAGTGTGGAAAAAACACTTTTTGCACTTGTGATAGTGTTGAAAAACCACTTTTCGCACTTGTGTTAGTGTTGAAAAACCACTTTTCGCACTTGTGTTGGTGCAGGAAACCACTTTTGCACTTGCGATAGTGTTGAAAAACCACTTTTCGCACTTGTGTTAGTGTTGAAAACCCACTTTTCGCACTTGTGTTAGTGTTGAAAATCCACTTTTCCCACTTGTGTTGGTGCAGGAAACCACTTTTGCACTTGTATCAGTGTGGAAAAAACACTTTTTGCACTTGTGATAGTGTTGAAAAACCACTTTTCGCACTTGTGTTAGTGTTGAAAAACCACTTTTTGCACTTGTGTTGGTGCAGGAAACCACCTTTGCACTTGTATTAGTGTGGAAAAAACAATTTTTGCACTTGTGATAGTGTTGAAAAACCACTTTTCGCACTTGTGTTAGTGTTGAAAAACCACTTTTCGCACTTGTGTTTGTGCAGGAAACCACTTTTGCACTTGTATTAGTGTGGAAAAACCACTTTTCGCAACTGTGTTAGTGTTGAAAAACCACTTTTTGCACTTGTGTTAGTGTTCAAAAACCACTTTTCGCACTTGTGTTAGTGAAGGAAACCACTTTTCGCACTTGTGTTAGTGTTGTAAACCCACTTTTCGCACTTGTGTTAGTGTTGAAAATCCACTTTTCCCACTTGTGTTGGTACAGGAAACCACTTTTGCACTTGTATTACTGTGGAAAAATCACTTTTTGCACTTGTGATAGTGTTGAAAAACCACTTTTCGCACTTGTGATAGTGTTGAAAAACCACTTTTCGCACTTGTGTTAGTGTTGAAAAACCACTTTTCGCACCTGTGTTGGTGCAGGAAACCACTTTTGCACTTGTATTAGTGTGGAAAAACCACTTTTCGCACTTGTGTTAGTGTTGAAAAACCACTTTTTGCACTTGTGTTAGTGTTGAAAAACCACTTTTCGCACTTGTGTTAGTGTTGAAAAACCACTTTTCGCACTTGTGTTGGTGCAGGAAACCAATTTTGCACTTGTATTAGTGTGGAAAAAACCACTTTTCGCACTTGTGTTAGTGTTGAAAAACCACTTTTCGCACTTGTGTTAGTGTTGAAAAACCACTTTTCGCACTTGTGTTGGTGTTGAAACCACTTTTGCACTTGTATTAGTGTGGAAAAAACACTTTTTGCACTTGTGATAGTGTTGAAAAACCACTTTTCGCACTTGTGTTAGTGTTGAAAAACCACTTTTCGCACCTGTGTTGGTGCAGGAAACCACTTTTGCACTTGTATTAGTGTGGAAAAACCACTTTCGCACTTGTGTTAGTGTTGAAAAACCAATTTTCGCACTTGTGTTAGTGTTGAAAACCCACTTTTTGCACTTGTGTTAGTATTGAAAATCCACTTTTCCCACTTGTGTTGTTGCAGGAAACCACTTTTGCACTTGTATTAGTGTGGAAAAAACACTTTTTGCACTTGTGATAGTGTTGAAAAACCACTTTTCGCACTTGTGTTAGTGTTGAAAAACCACTTTTTGCACTTGTGTTGGTGCAGGAAACCACCTTTGCACTTGTATTAGTGTGGAAAAAACACTTTTTGCACTTGTGATAGTGTTGAAAAACCACTTTTCGCACTTGTGTTAGTGTTGAAAAACCACTTTTCGCACTTGTGTTAGTGTTGAAAAACCACTTTTCGCACTTGTGTTTGTGCAGGAAACCACTTTTGCACTTGTATTAGTGTGGAAAAACCACTTTTCGCAACTGTGTTAGTGTTGAAAAACCACTTTTTGCACTTGTGTTAGTGTTCAAAAACCACTTTTCGCACTTGTGTTAGTGAAGGAAACCACTTTTCGCACTTGTGTTAGTGTTGAAAACCCACTTTTCGCACTTGTGTTAGTGTTGAAAATCCACTTTTCCCACTTATGTTGGTACAGGAAACCACTTTTGCACTGGTATTACTGTGGAAAAATCACTTTTTGCACTTGTGCTAGTGTTGAAAAACCACTTTTCGCACTTGTGATAGTGTTGAAAAACCACTTTTCGCACTTGTGTTAGTGTTGAAAAACCACTTTTCGCACCTGTGTTGGTGCAGGAAACCACTTTTACACTTGTATTAGTGTGGAAAACCCACTTTTCGCACTTGTGTTAGTGTTGAAAAACCACATTTCGCACTTGTGTTAGTGTTGAAAAACCACTTTTCGCACTTGTGTTAGTGTTGAAAAACCACTTTTCGCACTTGTGTTGGTGCAGGAAACCAATTTTGCACTTGTATTAGTGTGGAAAAAACCACTTTTCGCACTTGTGTTAGTGTTGAAAACCCACTTTTCGCACTTGTGTTAGTGTTGAAAAACCACTTTTCGCACTTGTGTTGGTGCAGGAAACCACTTTTGCACTTGTATTAGTGTGGACAAAACACTTTTTGCACTTGTGATAGTGTTGAAAAACCACTTTTCGCACTTGTGTTAGTGTTGAAAAACCACTTTTCGCACCTGTGTTGGTGCAGGAAACCACTTTTGCACTTGTATTAGTGTGGAAAAACCACTTTTCGCACTTGTGTTAGTGTTGAAAAACCAATTTTCGCACTTGTGTTAGTGTTGAAAACCCACATTTCGCACTTGTGTTAGTGTTGAAAATCCACTTTTCCCACTTGTGTTGGTGCAGGAAACCACTTTTGCACTTGTATTAGTGTGGAAAAAAACATTTTGCACTTGTGATAGTGTTGAAAAACCACTTTTCGCACTTGTGTTAGTGTTGAAAAACCACTTTTCGCACTTGTGTTCGTGCAGGAAACCACTTTTGCACTTGTATTAGTGTGGAAAAACCACTTTTCGCACTTGTGTTAGTGTTGAAAAACCACTTTTCGCACTTGTGTTAGTGAAGGAAACCACTTTTCGCACTTGTGTTAGTGTTGAAAACCCACTTTTCGCTCTTGTGTTAGTGTTGAAAATCCACTTTTCGCACTTGTGTTGGTGCAGGAAACCACTTTTGCACTTGTATTAGTGTGGAAAAAACACTTTTTGCACTTGTGATAGTGTTGAAAAACCACTTTTTGCACTTGTGTTAGTGTTGAAAAACCACTTTTCGCACTTGTGTTGGTGGAGGAAACCACTTTTGCACTTGTATTAGTGTGGAAAAACCACTTTTCGCACTTGTGTTAGTGTTGAAACCCCACTTTTTGCACTTGTGTTAGTGTTGAAAACCCACTTTTCGCACTTGTGTTAGTGTTGAAAATCCACTTTTCGCACTTGTGTTGGTGCAGGAAACCAGTTTTGCACTTGTATTAGTGTGGAAAAACACTTTTTGCACTTGTGATAGTGTTGAAAAACCACTTTTCGCACTTGTGTTAGTGTTTAAAAACCACTTTTCGCAGTTGTGTTAGTGCAGGAAACCACTTTTGCACTTGTATTAGTGTGGAAAAAACACTTTTTGCACTTGTGATAGTATTGAAAAACCACTTTTCGCACTTGTGTTAGTGTTGAAAAACCACTTTTCGCACCTGTGTTGGTGCAGGAAACCACTTTTGCACTTGTATTCGTGTGGAAAAACCACTTTTCGCACTTGTGTTAGTGTTGAAAAACCACTTTTCGCACTTGTGTTGGTGCAGGAAACCACTTTTGCACTTGTGTTAGTGTTGAAAAACCACTTTTCGCACTTGTGTTAGTGAAGGAAACCACTTTTCACACTTGTGTTAGTGTTGAAAACCCACTTTTCGCACTTATGTTAGTGTTGAAAATCCACTTTTCGCACTTGTGTTAGTGTTGAAAAACCACTTTTCGCACTTGTGTTCGTGCAGGAAACCACTTTTGCACTTGTATTAGTGTGGAAAAAACCCTTTTTGCACTTGTGATAGTGTTGAAAAACCACTTTTCGCACTTGTGTTAGTGTTGAAAAACCACTTTTCGCACCTGTGTTGGTGCAGGAAACCACTTTTGCACTTGTATTAGTGTGGAAAAACCACTTTTCGCACTTGTGTTAGTGTTGAAAAACCAATTTTCGCACTTGTGTTAGTGTTGAAAACCCACTTTTCGCACTTGTGTTAGTGTTGAAAATCCACTTTTCCCACTTGGGTTGGTGCAGGAAACCACTTTTGCACTTGTATTAGTGTGGAAAAAACACTTTTTGCACTTGTGATAGTGTTGAAAAACCACTTTTCGCACTTGTGTTAGTGTTGAAAAACCACTTTTCGCACTTGTGTTGGTGCAGGAAACCACTTTTGCACTTGTATTAGTGTGGAAAAAACACTTTTAGCACTTGTGATAGTGTTGAAAAACCACTTTTCGCACTTGTGTTGGTGCAGGAAACCACTTTTGCACTTGTATTAGTGTGGAAAAACCACTTTTCGCACTTGTGTTAGTGTTGAAAACCCACTTTTCGCACTTGTGTTAGTGTTGAAAAACCACTTTTCGCACTTGTGTTAGTGAAGGAAACCACTTTTCGCACTTGTGTTAGTGTTGAAAACCCACTTTTCGCTCTTGTGTTAGTGTTGAAAATCCACTTTTCGCACTTGTGTTGGTGCAGGAAACCACTTTTGCACTTGTATTAGTGTGGAAAAAACACTTTTTGCACTTGTGATAGTGTTGAAAAACCACTTTTTGCACTTGTGTTAGTGTTGAAAAACCACTTTTCGCACTTGTGTTGGTGCAGGAAACCACTTTTGCACTTGTATTAGTGTGGAAAAACCACTTTTCGCACTTGTGTTAGTGTTGAAACCCCACTTTTTGCACTTGTGTTAGTGTTGAAAAACCACTTTTCGCACTTGTGTTAGTGAAGGAAACCACTTTTCGCACTTGTGTTAGTGTTGAAAACCCACTTTTCGCACTTGTGTTAGTGTTGAAAATCCACTTTTCGCACTTGTGTTGGTGCAGGAAACCAGTTTTGCACTTGTATTAGTGTGGAAAAACACTTTTTGCACTTGTGATAGTGTTGAAAAACCACTTTTCGCACTTGTGTTAGTGTTGAAAAACCACTTTTCGCAGTTGTGTTAGTGCAGGAAACCACTTTTGCACTTGTATTAGTGTGCAAAAAACTCTTTTTGCACTTGTGATAGTATTGAAAAACCACTTTTCGCACTTGTGTTAGTGTTGAAAAACCACTTTTTGCACCTGTGTTGGTGCAGGAAACCACTTTTGCACTTGTATTAGTGTGGAAAAACCACTTTTCGCACTTGTGTTAGTGTTGAAAAACCACTTTTCGCACTTGTGTTGGTGCAGGAAACCACTTTTGCACTTGTGTTAGTGTTGAAAAACCACTTTTCGCACTTGTGTTAGTGAAGGAAACCACTTTTCACACTTGTGTTAGTGTTGAAAACCCACTTTTCGCACTTATGTTAGTGTTGAAAATCCACTTTTCGCACTTGTGTTAGTGTTGAAAAACCACTTTTCGCACTTGTGTTCGTGCAGGAAACCACTTTTGCACTTGTATTAGTGTGGAAAAAACCCTTTTTGCACTTGTGATAGTGTTGAAAAACCACTTTTCGCACTTGTGTTAGTGTTGAAAAACCACTTTTCGCACCTGTGTTGGTGCAGGAAACCACTTTTGCACTTGTATTAGTGTGGAAAAACCACTTTTCGCACTTGTGTTAGTGTTGAAAAACCAATTTTTGCACTTGTGTTAGTGTTGAAAACCCACTTTTCGCACTTGTGTTAGTGTTGAAAATCCACTTTTCCCACTTGGGTTGGTGCAGGAAACCACTTTTGCACTTGTATTAGTGTGGAAAAAACACTTTTTGCACTTGTGATAGTGTTGAAAAACCACTTTTCGCACTTGTGTTAGTGTTGAAAAACCACTTTTCGCACTTGTGTTGGTGCAGGAAACCACTTTTGCACTTGTATTAGTGTGGAAAAAACACTTTTTGCACTTGTGATAGTGTTGAAAAACCACTTTTCGCACTTGTGTTGGTGCAGGAAACCACTTTTGCACTTGTATTAGTGTGGAAAAACCACTTTTCGCACTTGTGTTAGTGTTGAAAACCCACTTTTTGCACTTGTGTTAGTGTTGAAAAACCACTTTTCGCACTTGTGTTAGTGAAGGAAACCACTTTTCGCACTTGTGTTAGTGTTGAAAACCCACTTTTCGCACTTGTGTTAGTGTTGAAAATCCACTTTTCGCACTTGTGTTGGTGCAGGAAACCACTTTTGCACTTGTATTAGTGTGGAAAAAACACTTTTTGCACTTGTGATAGTGTTGAAAAACCACTTTTCGCACTTGTGTTAGTGTTGAAAAACCACTTTTCGCACTTGTGTTAGTGCAGGAAACCACTTTTGCACTTGTATTAGTGTGGAAAAAACACTTTTTGCACTTGTGATAGTGTTGAAAAACCACTTTTCGCACTTGTGTTAGTGTTGAAAAACCACTTTTCGCACTTGTGTTGGTGCAGGAAACCACTTTTGCACTTGCGATAGTGTTTAAAAACCACTTTTCGCACTTGTGTTAGTGTTGAAAACCCACTTTTCGCACTTGTGTTAGTGTTGAAAATCCACTTTTCCCACTTGTGTTGGTGCAGGAAACCACTTTTGCACTTGTATCAGTGTGGAAAAAACACTTTTTGCACTTGTGATAGTGTTGAAAAACCACTTTTCGCACTTGTGTTAGTGTTGAAAAACCACTTTTTGCACTTGTGTTGGTGCAGGAAACCACCTTTGCACTTGTATTAGTGTGGAAAAAACAATTTTTGCACTTGTGATAGTGTTGAAAAACCACTTTTCGCACTTGTGTTAGTGTTGAAAAACCACTTTTCGCACTTGTGTTTGTGCAGGAAACCACTTTTGCACTTGTATTAGTGTGGAAAAACCACTTTTCGCAACTGTGTTAGTGTTGAAAAACCACTTTTTGCACTTGTGTTAGTGTTCAAAAACCACTTTTCGCACTTGTGTTAGTGAAGGAAACCACTTTTCGCACTTGTGTTAGTGTTGTAAACCCACTTTTCGCACTTGTGTTAGTGTTGAAAATCCACTTTTCCCACTTGTGTTGGTACAGGAAACCACTTTTGCACTTGTATTACTGTGGAAAAATCACTTTTTGCACTTGTGATAGTGTTGAAAAACCACTTTTCGCACTTGTGATAGTGTTGAAAAACCACTTTTCGCACTTGTGTTAGTGTTGAAAAACCACTTTTCGCACCTGTGTTGGTGCAGGAAACCACTTTTGCACTTGTATTAGTGTGGAAAAACCACTTTTCGCACTTGTGTTAGTGTTGAAAAACCACTTTTTGCACTTGTGTTAGTGTTGAAAAACCACTTTTCGCACTTGTGTTAGTGTTGAAAAACCACTTTTCGCACTTGTGTTGGTGCAGGAAACCAATTTTGCACTTGTATTAGTGTGGAAAAAACCACTTTTCGCACTTGTGTTAGTGTTGAAAAACCACTTTTCGCACTTGTGTTAGTGTTGAAAAACCACTTTTCGCACTTGTGTTGGTGCAGGAAACCACTTTTGCACTTGTATTAGTGTGGAAAAAACACTTTTTGCACTTGTGATAGTGTTGAAAAACCACTTTTCGCACTTGTGTTAGTGTTGAAAAACCACTTTTCGCACCTGTGTTGGTGCAGGAAACCACTTTTGCACTTGTATTAGTGTGGAAAAACCACTTTCGCACTTGTGTTAGTGTTGAAAAACCAATTTTCGCACTTGTGTTAGTGTTGAAAACCCACTTTTCGCACTTGTGTTAGTATTGAAAATCCACTTTTCCCACTTGTGTTGTTGCAGGAAACCACTTTTGCACTTGTATTAGTGTGGAAAAAACACTTTTTGCACTTGTGATAGTGTTGAAAAACCACTTTTCGCACTTGTGTTAGTGTTGAAAAACCACTTTTTGCACTTGTGTTGGTGCAGGAAACCACCTTTGCACTTGTATTAGTGTGGAAAAAACCCTTTTTGCACTTGTGATAGTGTTGAAAAACCACTTTTCGCACTTGTGTTAGTGTTGAAAAACCACTTTTGGCACTTGTGTTAGTGAAGGAAACCACTTTTCGCACTTGTGTTAGTGTTGAAAACCCACTTTTCGCTCTTGTGTTAGTGTTGAAAATCCACTTTTCGCACTTGTGTTGGTGCAGGAAACCACTTTTGCACTTGTATTAGTGTGGAAAAACCACTTTCGCACTTGTGTTAGTGTTGAAAAACCAATTTTCGCACTTGTGTTAGTGTTGAAAACCCACTTTTCGCACTTGTGTTAGTATTGAAAATCCACTTTTCCCACTTGTGTTGTTGCAGGAAACCACTTTTGCACTTGTATTAGTGTGGAAAAAACCCTTTTTGCACTTGTGATAGTGTTGAAAAACCACTTTTCGCACTTGTGTTAGTGTTGAAAAACCACTTTTCGCACCTGTGTTGGTGCAGGAAACCACTTTTGCACTTGTATTAGTGTGGAAAAACCACTTTTCGCACTTGTGTTAGTGTTGAAAAACCAATTTTTGCACTTGTGTTAGTGTTGAAAACCCACTTTTCGCACTTGTGTTAGTGTTGAAAATCCACTTTTCCCACTTGGGTTGGTGCAGGAAACCACTTTTGCACTTGTATTAGTGTGGAAAAAACACTTTTTGCACTTGTGATAGTGTTGAAAAACCACTTTTCGCACTTGTGTTAGTGTTGAAAAACCACTTTTCGCACTTGTGTTGGTGCAGGAAACCACTTTTGCACTTGTATTAGTGTGGAAAAAACACTTTTTGCACTTGTGATAGTGTTGAAAAACCACTTTTCGCACTTGTGTTGGTGCAGGAAACCACTTTTGCACTTGTATTAGTGTGGAAAAACCACTTTTCGCACTTGTGTTAGTGTTGAAAACCCACTTTTCGCACTTGTGTTAGTGTTGAAAAACCACTTTTCGCACTTGTGTTAGTGAAGGAAACCACTTTTCGCACTTGTGTTAGTGTTGAAAACCCACTTTTCGCACTTGTGTTAGTGTTGAAAATCCACTTTTCGCACTTGTGTTGGTGCAGGAAACCACTTTTGCACTTGTATTAGTGTGGAAAAAACACTTTTTGCACTTGTGATAGTGTTGAAAAACCACTTTTCGCACTTGTGTTAGTGTTGAAAAACCACTTTTCGCACTTGTGTTAGTGCAGGAAACCACTTTTGCACTTGTATTAGTGTGGAAAAAACACTTTTTGCACTTGTGATAGTGTTGAAAAACCACTTTTCGCACTTGTGTTAGTGTTGAAAAACCACTTTTCGCACTTGTGTTGGTGCAGGAAACCACTTTTGCACTTGTATCAGTGTGGAAAAAACACTTTTTGCACTTGTGATAGTGTTGAAAAACCACTTTTCGCACTTGTGTTAGAGTTGAAAACCCACTTTTCGCACTTGTGTTAGTGTTGAAAATCCACTTTTCCCACTTGTGTTGGTGCAGGAAACCACTTTTGCACTTGTATCAGTGTGGAAAAAACACTTTTTGCACTTGTGATAGTGTTGAAAAACCACTTTTCGCACTTGTGTTAGTGTTGAAAAACCACTTTTTGCACTTGTGTTGGTGCAGGAAACCACCTTTGCACTTGTATTAGTGTGGAAAAAACAATTTTTGCACTTGTGATAGTGTTGAAAAACCACTTTTCGCACTTGTGTTAGTGTTGAAAAACCACTTTTCGCACTTGTGTTTGTGCAGGAAACCACTTTTGCACTTGTATTAGTGTGGAAAAACCACTTTTCGCAACTGTGTTAGTGTTGAAAAACCACTTTTTGCACTTGTGTTAGTGTTCAAAAACCACTTTTCGCACTTGTGTTAGTGAAGGAAACCACTTTTCGCACTTGCGTTAGTGTTGTAAACCCACTTTTCGCACTTGTGTTAGTGTTGAAAATCCACTTTTCCCACTTGTGTTGGTACAGGAAACCACTTTTGCACTTGTATTACTGTGGAAAAATCACTTTTTGCACTTGTGATAGTGTTGAAAAACCACTTTTCGCACTTGTGATAGTGTTGAAAAACCACTTTTCGCACTTGTGTTAGTGTTGAAAAACCACTTTTCGCACCTGTGTTGGTGCAGGAAACCACTTTTGCACTTGTATTAGTGTGGAAAAACCACTTTTCGCACTTGTGTTAGTGTTGAAAAACCACTTTTTGCACTTGTGTTAGTGTTGAAAAACCACTTTTCGCACTTGTGTTAGTGTTGAAAAACCACTTTTCGCACTTGTGTTGGTGCAGGAAACCAATTTTGCACTTGTATTAGTGTGGAAAAAACCACTTTTCGCACTTGTGTTAGTGTTGAAAAACCACTTTTCGCACTTGTGTTAGTGTTGAAAAACCACTTTTCGCACTTGTGTTGGTGCAGGAAACCACTTTTGCACTTGTATTAGTGTGGAAAAAACACTTTTTGCACTTGTGATAGTGTTGAAAAACCACTTTTCGCACTTGTGTTAGTGTTGAAAAACCACTTTTCGCACCTGTGTTGGTGCAGGAAACCACTTTTGCACTTGTATTAGTGTGGAAAAACCACTTTCGCACTTGTGTTAGTGTTGAAAAACCAATTTTCGCACTTGTGTTAGTGTTGAAAACCCACTTTTCGCACTTGTGTTAGTATTGAAAATCCACTTTTCCCACTTGTGTTGTTGCAGGAAACCAATTTTGCACTTGTATTAGTGTGGAAAAAACACTTTTTGCACTTGTGATAGTGTTGAAAAACCACTTTTCGCACTTGTGTTAGTGTTGAAAAACCACTTTTCGCACCTGTGTTGGTGCAGGAAACCACTTTTGTATGTGTTGAAGGAAACCACTTTTGCACTTGTATTAGTGTGGAAAAAACACTTTTTGCACTTGTGATAGTGTTGAAAAACCACTTTTCGCACTTGTGTTAGTGTTGAAAAACCACTTTTCGCACTTGTGTTGGTGCAGGAAACCACTTTTGCACTTGTATTAGTGTGGAAAAAACACTTTTTGCACTTGTGATAGTGTTGAAAAACCACTTTTCGCACTTGTGTTGGTGCAGGAAACCACTTTTGCACTTGTATTAATGTGGAAAAACCACTTTTCGCACTTGTGTTAGTGTTGAAAACCCACTTTTCGCACTTGTTTTAGTGTTGAAAAACCACTTTTCGCACTTGTGTTAGTGAAGGAAACCACTTTTCGCACTTGTGTTAGTGTTGAAAACCCACTTTTTGCTCTTGTGTTAGTGTTGAAAATCCACTTTTCGCACTTGTGTTGGTGCAGGAAACCACTTTTGCACTTGTATTAGTGTGGAAAAAACACTTTTTGCACTTGTGATAGTGTTGAAAAACCACTTTTTGCACTTGTGTTAGTGTTGAAAAACCACTTTTCGCACTTGTGTTGGTGCAGGAAACCACTTTTGCACTTGTATTAGTGTGGAAAAACCACTTTTCGCACTTGTGTTAGTGTTGAAACCCCACTTTTTGCACTTGTGTTAGTGTTGAAAAACCACTTTTCGCACTTGTGTTAGTGAAGGAAACCACTTTTCGCACTTGTGTTAGTGTTGAAAACCCACTTTTCGCACTTGTGTTAGTGTTGAAAATCCACTTTTCGCACTTGTGTTGGTGCAGGAAACCAGTTTTGCACTTGTATTAGTGTGGAAAAACACTTTTTGCACTTGTGATAGTGTTGAAAAACCACTTTTCGCACTTGTGTTAGTGTTGAAAAACCACTTTTCGCAGTTGTGTTAGTGCAGGAAACCACTTTTGCACTTGTATTAGTGTGGAAAAAACACTTTTTGCACTTGTGATAGTATTGAAAAACCACTTTTCGCACTTGTGTTAGTGTTGAAAAACCACTTTTCGCACCTGTGTTGGTGCAGGAAACCACTTTTGCACTTGTATTAGTGTGGAAAAACCACTTTTCGCACTTGTGTTAGTGTTGAAAAACCACTTTTCGCACTTGTGTTGGTGCAGGAAACCACTTTTGCACTTGTGTTAGTGTTGAAAAACCACTTTTCGCACTTGTGTTAGTGAAGGAAACCACTTTTCACACTTGTGTTAGTGTTGAAAACCCACTTTTCGCACTTATGTTAGTGTTGAAAATCCACTTTTCGCACTTGTGTTAGTGTTGAAAAACCACTTTTCGCACTTGTGTTCGTGCAGGAAACCACTTTTGTACTTGTATTAGTGTGGAAAAAACCCTTTTTGCACTTGTGATAGTGTTGAAAAACCACTTTTCGCACTTGTGTTAGTGTTGAAAAACCACTTTTCGCACCTGTGTTGGTGCAGGAAACCACTTTTGCACTTGTATTAGTGTGGAAAAACCACTTTTCGCACTTGTGTTAGTGTTGAAAAACCAATTTTCGCACTTGTGTTAGTGTTGAAAACCCACTTTTCGCACTTGTGTTAGTGTTGAAAATCCACTTTTTCCACTTGGGTTGGTGCAGGAAACCACTTTTGCACTTGTATTAGTGTGGAAAAAACACTTTTTGCACTTGTGATAGTGTTGAAAAACCACTTTTCGCACTTGTGTTAGTGTTGAAAAACCACTTTTCGCACTTGTGTTGGTGCAGGAAACCACTTTTGCACTTGTATTAGTGTGGAAAAAACACTTTTTGCACTTGTGATAGTGTTGAAAAACCACTTTTCGCACTTGTGTTGGTGCAGGAAACCACTTTTGCACTTGTATTAGTGTGGAAAAACCACTTTTCGCACTTGTGTTAGTGTTGAAAACCCACTTTTCGCACTTGTGTTAGTGTTGAAAAACCACTTTTCGCACTTGTGTTAGTGAAGGAAACCACTTTTCGCACTTGTGTTAGTGTTGAAAACCCACTTTTCGCACTTGTGTTAGTGTTGAAAATCCACTTTTCGCACTTGTGTTGGTGCAGGAAACCACTTTTGCACTTGTATTAGTGTGGAAAAAACACTTTTTGCACTTGTGATAGTGTTGAAAAACCACTTTTCGCACTTGTGTTAGTGTTGAAAAACCACTTTTCGCACTTGTGTTGGTGCAGGAAACCACTTTTGCACTTGCGATAGTGTTGAAAAACCACTTTTCGCACTTGTGTTAGTGTTGAAAACCCACTTTTCGCACTTGTGTTAGTGTTGAAAATCCACTTTTCCCACTTGTGTTGGTGCAGGAAACCACTTTTGCACTTGTATCAGTGTGGAAAAAACACTTTTTGCACTTGTGATAGTGTTGAAAAACCACTTTTCGCACTTGTGTTAGTGTTGAAAAACCACTTTTTGCACTTGTGTTGGTGCAGGAAACCACCTTTGCACTTGTATTAGTGTGGAAAAAACAATTTTTGCACTTGTGATAGTGTTGAAAAACCACTTTTCGCACTTGTGTTTGTGCAGGAAACCACTTTTGCACTTGTATTCGTGTGGAAAAACCACTTTTCGCAACTGTGTTAGTGTTGAAAAACCACTTTTTGCACTTGTGTTAGTGTTCAAAAACCACTTTTCGCACTTGTGTTCGTGAAGGAAACCACTTTTCGCACTTGTGTTAGTGTTGTAAACCCACTTTTCGCACTTGTGTTAGTGTTGAAAATCCACTTTTCCCACTTGTGTTGGTACAGGAAACCACTTTTGCACTTGTATTACTGTGGAAAAATCACTTTTTGCACTTGTGATAGTGTTGAAAAACCACTTTTCGCACTTGTGATAGTGTTGAAAAACCACTTTTCGCACTTGTGTAGTGTTGAAAAACCACTTTTCGCACCTGTGTTGGTGCAGGAAACCACTTTTGCACTTGTATTAGTGTGGAAAAACCACTTTTCGCACTTGTGTTAGTGTTGAAAAACCACTTTTTGCACTTGTGTTAGTGTTGAAAAACCACTTTTCGCACTTGTGTTAGTGTTGAAAAACCACTTTTCGCACTTGTGTTGGTGCAGGAAACCAATTTTGCACTTGTATTAGTGTGGAAAAAACCACTTTTCGCACTTGTGTTAGTGTTGAAAAACCACTTTTCGCACTTGTGTTAGTGTTGAAAAACCACTTTTCGCACTTGTGTTGGTGCAGGAAACCACTTTTGCACTTGTATTAGTGTGGAAAAAACACTTTTTGCACTTGTGATAGTGTTGAAAAACCACTTTTCGCACTTGTGTTAGTGTTGAAAAACCACTTTTCGCACCTGTGTTGGTGCAGGAAACCACTTTTGCACTTGTATTAGTGTGGAAAAACCACTTTCGCACTTATGTTAGTGTTGAAAAACCAATTTTCGCACTTGTGTTAGTGTTGAAAACCCACTTTTCGCACTTGTGTTAGTATTGAAAATCCACTTTTCCCACTTGTGTTGTTGCAGGAAACCACTTTTGCACTTGTATTAGTGTGGAAAAAACACTTTTTGCACTTGTGATAGTGTTGAAAAACCACTTTTCGCACTTGTGTTAGTGTTGAAAAACCACTTTTTGCACTTATGTTGGTGCAGGAAACCACCTTTGCACTTGTATTAGTGTGGAAAAAACACTTTTTGCACTTGTGATAGTGTTGAAAAACCACTTTTCGCACTTGTGTTAGTGTTGAAAAACCACTTTTCGCACTTGTGTTTGTGCAGGAAACCACTTTTGCACTTGTATTAGTGTGGAAAAACCACTTTTCGCAACTGTGTTAGTGTTGAAAAACCACTTTTTGCACTTGTGTTAGTGTTCAAAAACCACTTTTCGCACTTGTGTTAGTGAAGGAAACCACTTTTCGCACTTGTGTTAGTGTTGAAAACCCACTTTTCGCACTTGTGTTAGTGTTGAAAATCCACTTTTCCCACTTGTGTTGGTACAGGAAACCACTTTTGCACTTGTATTACTGTGGAAAAATCACTTTTTGCACTTGTGATAGTGTTGAAAAACCACTTTTCGCACTTGTGATAGTGTTGAAAAACCACTTTTCGCACTTGTGTTAGTGTTGAAAAACCACTTTTCGCACCTGTGTTGGTGCAGGAAACCACTTTTGCACTTGTATTAGTGTGGAAAACCCACTTTTCGCACTTGTGTTAGTGTTGAAAAACCACATTTCGCACTTGTGTTAGTGTTGAAAAACCACTTTTCGCACTTGTGTTAGTGTTGAAAAACCACTTTTCGCACTTGTGTTGGTGCAGGAAACCAATTTTGCACTTGTATTAGTGTGGAAAAAACCACTTTTCGCACTTGTGTTAGTGTTGAAAACCCACTTTTCGCACTTGTGTTAGTGTTGAAAAACCACTTTTCGCACTTGTGTTGGTGCAGGAAACCACTTTTGCACTTGTATTAGTGTGGAAAAAACACTTTTTGCACTTGTGATAGTGTTGAAAAACCACTTTTCGCACTTGTGTTAGTGTTGAAAAACCACTTTTCGCACCTGTGTTGGTGCAGGAAACCACTTTTGCACTTGTATTAGTGTGGAAAAACCACTTTTCGCACTTGTGTTAGTGTTGAAAAACCAATTTTCGCACTTGTGTTAGTGTTGAAAACCCACATTTCGCACTTGTGTTAGTGTTGAAAATCCACTTTTCCCACTTGTGTTGGTGCAGGAAACCACTTTTGCACTTGTATTAGTGTGGAAAAAAACATTTTGCACTTGTGATAGTGTTGAAAAACCACTTTTCGCACTTGTGTTAGTGTTGAAAAACCACTTTTCGCACTTGTGTTCGTGCAGGAAACCACTTTTGCACTTGTATTAGTGTGGAAAAACCACTTTTCGCACTTGTGTTAGTGTTGAAAAACCACTTTTCGCACTTGTGTTAGTGAAGGAAACCACTTTTCGCACTTGTGTTAGTGTTGAAAACCCACTTTTTGCTCTTGTGTTAGTGTTGAAAATCCACTTTTCGCACTTGTGTTGGTGCAGGAAACCACTTTTGCACTTGTATTAGTGTGGAAAAAACACTTTTTGCACTTGTGATAGTGTTGAAAAACCACTTTTTGCACTTGTGTTAGTGTTGAAAAACCACTTTTCGCACTTGTGTTGGTGCAGGAAACCACTTTTGCACTTGTATTAGTGTGGAAAAACCACTTTTCGCACTTGTGTTAGTGTTGAAAACCCACTTTTTGCACTTGTGTTAGTGTTGAAAAACCACTTTTCGCACTTGTGTTAGTGAAGGAAACCACTTTTCGCACTTGTGTTAGTGTTGAAAACCCACTTTTCGCACTTGTGTTAGTGTTGAAAATCCACTTTTCGCACTTGTGTTGGTGCAGGAAACCAGTTTTGCACTTGTATTAGTGTGGAAAAACACTTTTTGCACTTGTGATAGTGTTGAAAAACCACTTTTCGCACTTGTGTTAGTGTTGAAAAACCACTTTTCGCAGTTGTGTTAGTGCAGGAAACCACTTTTGCACTTGTATTAGTGTTGTAGAAAAAACACTTTTTGCACTTGTGATAGTATTGAAAAACCACTTTTCGCACTTGTGTTAGTGTTGAAAAACCACTTTTCGCACTTGTGTTAGTGTTGAAAAACCACTTTTCGCACTTGTGTTGGTGCAGGAAACCACTTTTGCACTTGTGTTAGTGTGGAAAAACCACTTTTCGCACTTGTGTTAGTGTTGAAAAACCACTTTTCGCACTTGTGTTGGTGCAGGAAACCACTTTTGCACTTGTGTTAGTGTTGAAAAACCACTTTTCGCACTTGTGTTAGTGAAGGAAACCACTTTTCACACTTGTGCTAGTGTTGAAAACCCACTTTTCGCACTTATGTTAGTGTTGAAAATCCACTTTTCGCACTTGTGTTAGTGTTGAAAAACCACTTTTCGCACTTGTGTTCGTGCAGGAAACCACTTTTGCACTTGTATTAGTGTGGAAAAAACCCTTTTTGCACTTGTGATAGTGTTGAAAAACCACTTTTCGCACTTGTGTTAGTGTTGAAAAACCACTTTTCGCACCTGTGTTGGTGCAGGAAACCACTTTTGCACTTGTATTAGTGTGGAAAAACCACTTTTCGCACTTGTGTTAGTGTTGAAAAACCAATTTTCGCACTTGTGTTAGTGTTGAAAACCCACTTTTCGCACTTGTGTTAGTGTTGAAAATCCACTTTTCCCACTTGGGTTGGTGCAGGAAACCACTTTTGCACTTGTATTAGTGTGGAAAAAACACTTTTTGCACTTGTGATAGTGTTGAAAAACCACTTTTCGCACTTGTGTTAGTGTTGAAAAACCACTTTTCGCACTTGTGTTGGTGCAGGAAACCACTTTTGCACTTGTATTAGTGTGGAAAAAACACTTTTTGCACTTGTGATAGTGTTGAAAAACCACTTTTCGCACTTGTGTTGGTGCAGGAAACCACTTTTGCACTTGTATTAGTGTGGAAAAACCACTTTTCGCACTTGTGTTAGTGTTGAAAACCCACTTTTCGCACTTGTGTTAGTGTTGAAAAACCACTTTTCGCACTTGTGTTGGTGCAGGAAACCACTTTTGCACTTGTATTAGTGTGGAAAAAACACTTTTTGCACTTGTGATAGTGTTGAAAAACCACTTTTCACACTTGTGTTAGTGTTGAAAAACCACTTTTCGCACTTGTGTTAGTGCAGGAAACCACTTTTGCACTTGTATTAGTGTGGAAAAAACACTTTTTGCACTTGTGATAGTGTTGAAAAACCACTTTTCGCACTTGTGTTAGTGTTGAAAAACCACTTTTCGCACTTGTGTTGGTGCAGGAAACCACTTTTGCACTTGCAATAGTGTTGAAAAACCACTTTTCGCACTTGTGTTACTGTTGAAAACCCACTTTTCGCACTTGTGTTAGTGTTGAAAATCCACTTTTCCCACTTGTGTTGGTGCAGGAAACCACTTTTGCACTTGTATCAGTGTGGAAAAAACACTTTTTGCACTTGTGATAGTGTTGAAAAACCACTTTTCGCACTTGTGTTAGTGTTGAAAAACCACTTTTTGCACTTGTGTTGGTGCAGGAAACCACCTTTGCACTTGTATTAGTGTGGAAAAAACAATTTTTGCACTTGTGATAGTGTTGAAAAACCACTTTTCGCACTTGTGTTAGTGTTGAAAAACCACTTTTCGCACTTGTGTTTGTGCAGGAAACCACTTTTGCACTTGTATTAGTGTGGAAAAACCACTTTTCGCAACTGTGTTAGTGTTGAAAAACCACTTTTTACACTTGTGTTAGTGTTCAAAAACCACTTTTCGCACTTCTGTTAGTGAAGGAAACCACTTTTCGCACTTGTGTTAGTGTTGTAAACCCACTTTTCGCACTTGTGTTAGTGTTGAAAATCCACTTTTCCCACTTGTGTTGGTACAGGAAACCACTTTTGCACTTGTATTACTGTGGAAAAATCACTTTTTGCACTTGTGATAGTGTTGAAAACCCACTTTTCGCACTTGTGATAGTGTTGAAAAACCACTTTTCGCACTTGTGTTAGTGTTGAAAAACCACTTTTCGCACCTGTGTTGGTGCAGGAAACCACTTTTGCACTTGTATTAGTGTGGAAAAACCACTTTTCGCACTTGTGTTAGTGTTGAAAAACGACTTTTTGCACTTGTGTTAGTGTTGAAAAACCACTTTTCGCACTTGTGTTAGTGTTGAAAAACCACTTTTCGCACTTGTGTTGGTGCAGGAAACCAATTTTGCACTTGTATTAGTGTGGAAAAAACCACTTTTCGCACTTGTGTTAGTGTTGAAAAACCACTTTTCGCACTTGTGTTAGTGTTGAAAAACCACTTTTCGCACTTGTGTTGGTGCAGGAAACCACTTTTGCACTTGTATTAGTGTGGAAAAAACACTTTTTGCACTTGTGATAGTGTTGAAAAACCACTTTTCGCACTTGTGTTAGTGTTGAAAAACCACTTTTCGCACCTGTGTTGGTGCAGGAAACCACTTTTGCACTTGTATTAGTGTGGAAAAACCACTTTCGCACTTGTGTTAGTGTTGAAAAACCAATTTTCGCACTTGTGTTAGTGTTGAAAACCCACTTTTTGCACTTGTGTTAGTATTGAAAATCCACTTTTCCCACTTGTGTTGTTGCAGGAAACCACTTTTGCACTTGTATTAGTGTGGAAAAAACACTTTTTGCACTTGTGATAGTGTTGAAAAACCACTTTTCGCACTTGTGTTAGTGTTGAAAAACCACTTTTTGCACTTGTGTTGGTGCAGGAAACCACCTTTGCACTTGTATTAGTGTGGAAAAAACACTTTTTGCACTTGTGATAGTGTTGAAAAACCACTTTTCGCACTTGTGTTAGTGTTGAAAAACCACTTTTCGCACTTGTGTTTGTGCAGGAAACCACTTTTGCACTTGTATTAGTGTGGAAAAACCACTTTTCGCAACTGTGTTAGTGTTGAAAAACCACTTTTTGCACTTGTGTTAGTGTTCAAAAACCACTTTTCGCACTTGTGTTAGTGAAGGAAACCACTTTTTGCACTTGTGTTAGTGTTGAAAACCCACTTTTCGCACTTGTGTTAGTGTTGAAAATCCACTTTTCCCACTTGTGTTGGTACAGGAAACCACTTTTGCACTTGTATTACTGTGGAAAAATCACTTTTTGCACTTGTGATAGTGTTGAAAAACCACTTTTCGCACTTGTGATAGTGTTGAAAAACCACTTTACGCACTTGTGTTAGTGTTGAAAAACCACTTTTCGCACCTGTGTTGGTGCAGGAAACCACTTTTGCACTTGTATTAGTGTGGAAAACCCACTTTTCGCACTTGTGTTAGTGTTGAAAAACCACATTTCGCACTTGTGTTAGTGTTGAAAAACCACTTTTCGCACTTGTGTTAGTGTTGAAAAACCACTTTTCGCACTTGTGTTGGTGCAGGAAACCAATTTTGCACTTGTATTAGTGTGGAAAAAACCACTTTTCGCACTTGTGTTAGTGTTGAAAACCCACTTTTCGCACTTGTGTTAGTGTTGAAAAACCCCTTTTCGCACTTGTGTTGGTGCAGGAAACCACTTTTGCACTTGTATTAGTGTGGAAAAAACACTTTTTGCACTTGTGATAGTGTTGAAAAACCACTTTTCGCACTTGTGTTAGTGTTGAAATACCACTTTTCGCACCTGTGTTGGTGCAGGAAACCACTTTTGCACTTGTATTAGTGTGGAAAAACCACTTTTCGCACTTGTGTTAGTGTTGAAAAACCAATTTTCGCACTTGTGTTAGTGTTGAAAACCCACATTTCGCACTTGTGTTAGTGTTGAAAATCCACTTTTCCCACTTGTGTTGGTGCAGGAAACCACTTTTGCACTTGTATTAGTGTGGAAAAAAACATTTTGCACTTGTGATAGTGTTGAAAAACCACTTTTCGCACTTGTGTTAGTATTGAAAAACCACTTTTCGCACTTGTGTTCGTGCAGGAAACCACTTTTGCACTTGTATTAGTGTGGAAAAACCACTTTTCGCACTTGTGTTAGTGTTGAAAAACCACTTTTCGCACTTGTGTTGGTGCAGGAAACCACTTTTGCACTTGCGATAGTGTTGAAAAACCACTTTTCGCACTTGTGTTAGTGTTGAAAACCCACTTTTCGCACTTGTGTTAGTGTTGAAAATCCACTTTTCCCACTTGTGTTGGTGCAGGAAACCACTTTTGCACTTGTATTAGTGTGGAAAAAACACTTTTTGCACTTGTGTTGGTGCAGGAAACCACTTTTGCACTTGTATTAGTGTGGAAAAAACACTTTTTGCACTTGTGATAGTGTTGAAAAACCACTTTTCGCACTTGTGTTAGTGTTGAAAAACCACTTTTCGCACTTGTGTTTGTGCAGGAAACCACTTTTGCACTTGTATTAGTGTGGAAAAACCACTTTTCGCAACTGTGTTAGTGTTGAAAAACCACTTTTTGCACTTGTGTTAGTGTTCAAAAACCACTTTTCGCACTTGTGTTAGTGAAGGAAACCACTTTTCGCACTTGTGTTAGTGTTGAAAACCCACTTTTCGCACTTGTGTTAGTGTTGAAAATCCACTTTTCCCTCTTGTGTTGGTACAGGAAACCACTTTTGCACTTGTATTACTGTGGAAAAATCACTTTTTGCACTTGTGATAGTGTTGAAAAACCACTTTTCGCACTTGTGATAGTGTTGAAAAACCACTTTACGCACTTGTGTTAGTGTTGAAAAACCACTTTTCGCACCTGTGTTGGTGCAGGAAACCACTTTTGCACTTGTATTAGTGTGGAAAACCCACTTTTCGCACTTGTGTTAGTGTTGAAAAACCACATTTCGCACTTGTGTTAGTGTTGAAAAACCACTTTTCGCACTTGTGTTAGTGTTGAAAAACCACTTTTCGCACTTGTGTTGGTGCAGGAAACCAATTTTGCACTTGTATTAGTGTGGAAAAAACCACTTTTCGCACTTGTGTTAGTGTTGAAAACCCACTTTTCGCACTTGTGTTAGTGTTGAAAAACCACTTTTCGCACTTGTGTTGGTGCAGGAAACCACTTTTGCACTTGTATTAGTGTGGAAAAAACACTTTTTGCACTTGTGATAGTGTTGAAAAACCACTTTTCGCACTTGTGTTAGTGTTGAAATACCACTTTTCGCACCTGTGTTGGTGCAGGAAACCACTTTTGCACTTGTATTAGTGTGGAAAAACCACTTTTCGCACTTGTGTTAGTGTTGAAAAACCAATTTTCGCACTTGTGTTAGTGTTGAAAACCCACATTTCGCACTTGTGTTAGTGTTGAAAATCCACTTTTCCCACTTGTGTTGGTGCAGGAAACCACTTTTGCACTTGTATTAGTGTGGAAAAAAACATTTTGCACTTGTGATAGTGTTGAAAAACCACTTTTCGCACTTGTGTTAGTATTGAAAAACCACTTTTCGCACTTGTGTTCGTGCAGGAAACCACTTTTGCACTTGTATTAGTGTGGAAAAACCACTTTTCGCACTTGTGTTAGTGTTGAAAAACCACTTTTCGCACTTGTGTTGGTGCAGGAAACCACTTTTGCACTTGCGATAGTGTTGAAAAACCACTTTTCGCACTTGTGTTAGTGTTGAAAACCCACTTTTCGCACTTGTGTTAGTGTTGAAAATCCACTTTTCCCACTTGTGTTGGTGCAGGAAACCACTTTTGCACTTGTATTAGTGTGGAAAAAACACTTTTTGCACTTGTGTTGGTGCAGGAAACCACTTTTGCACTTGTATTAGTGTGGAAAAAACACTTTTTGCACTTGTGATAGTGTTGAAAAACCACTTTTCGCACTTGTGTTGGTGCAGGAAACCACTTTTGCACTTGTATTAGTGTGGAAAAACCACTTTTCGCACTTGTGTTAGTGTTGAAAACCCACTTTTCGCACTTGTGCTAGTGTTGAAAAACCACTTTTCGCACTTGTGTTAGTGAAGGAAACCACTTTTCGCACTTGTGTTAGTGTTGAAAACCCACTTTTCGCACTTGTGTTAGTGTTGAAAATCCACTTTTCGCACTTGTGTTGGTGCAGGAAACCACTTTTGCACTTGTATTAGTGTGGAAAAAACACTTTTTGCACTTGTGATAGTGTTGAAAAACCACTTTTCGCACTTGTGTTAGTGTTGAAAAACCACTTTTCGCACTTGTGTTAGTGCAGGAAACCACTTTTGCACTTGTATTAGTGTGGAAAAAACACTTTTTGCACTTGTGATAGTGTTGAAAAACCACTTTTCGCACTTGTGTTAGTGTTGAAAAACCACTTTTCGCACTTGTGTTGGTGCAGGAAACCACTTTTGCACTCGTGTTAGTGTTGTAAACCCACTTTTCGCACTTGTGTTAGTGTTGAAAATCCACTTTTCCCACTTGTGTTGGTACAGGAAACCACTTTTGCACTTGTATTACTGTGGAAAAATCACTTTTTGCACTTGTGATAGTGTTGAAAAACCACTTTTCGCACTTGTGATAGTGTTGAAAAACCACTTTTCGCACTTGTGTTAGTGTTGAAAAACCGCTTTTCGCACCTGTGTTGGTGCAGGAAAACCACTTTTGCACTTGTATTAGTGTGGAAAAACCACTTTTCGCACTTGTGTTAGTGTTGAAAAACCACTTTTTGCACTTGTGTTAGTGTTGAAAAACCACTTTTCGCACTTGTGTTAGTGTTGAAAAACCACTTTTCGCACTTGTGTTGGTGCAGGAAACCAATTTTGCACTTGTATTAGTGTGGAAAAAACCACTTTTCGCACTTGTGTTAGTGTTGAAAAACCACTTTTCGCACTTGTGTTAGTGTTGAAAAACCACTTTTCGCACTTGTGTTGGTGCAGGAAACCACTTTTGCACTTGTATTAGTGTGGAAAAAACACTTTTTGCACTTGTGATAGTGTTGAAAAACCACTTTTCGCACTTGTGTTAGTGTTGAAAAACCATTTTTCGCACCTGTGTTGGCGCAGGAAACCACTTTTGCACTTGTATTAGTGTGGTAAAACCACTTTTCGCACTTGTGTTAGTGTTGAAAAACCAATTTTCGCACTTGTGTTAGTGTTGAAAACCCACTTTTCGCACTTGTGTTAGTGTTGAAAAACCACTTTTCGCACTTGTGTTAGTGTTGAAAAACCACTTTTGCACTTGCGATAGTGTTGAAAAACCACTTTTGCACTTGCGATAGTGTTGAAAAACCACTTTTCGCACTTGTGTTAGTGTTGAAAACCCACTTTTCGCACTTGTGTTAGTATTGAAAATCCACTTTTCCCACTTGTGTTGGTGCAGGAAACCACTTTTGCACTTGTATTAGTGTGGAAAAAACACTTTTTGCACTTGTGATAGTGTTGAAAAACCACTTTTCGCACTTGTGTTAGTGTTGAAAAACCACTTTTTGCACTTGTGTTGGTGCAGGAAACCACCTTTGCACTTGTATTAGTGTGGAAAAAACACTTTTTGCACTTGTGATAGTGTTGAAAAACCACTTTTCGCACTTGTGTTAGTGTTGAAAAACCACTTTTCGCACTTGTGTTTGTGCAGGAAACCACTTTTGCACTTGTATTAGTGTGGAAAAACCACTTTTCGCAACTGTGTTAGTGTTGAAAAACCACTTTTTGCACTTGTGTTAGTGTTCAAAAACCACTTTTCGCACTTGTGTTAGTGAAGGAAACCACTTTTCGCACTTGTGTTAGTGTTGAAAACCCACTTTTCGCACTTGTGTTAGTGTTGAAAATCCACTTTTCCCACTTGTGTTGGTACAGGAAACCACTTTTGCACTTGTATTACTGTGGAAAAATCACTTTTTGCACTTGTGATAGTGTTGAAAAACCACTTTTCGCACTTGTGATAGTGTTGAAAAACCACTTTTCGCACTTGTGTTAGTGTTGAAAAACCACTTTTCGCACCTGTGTTGGTGCAGGAAACCACTTTTGCACTTGTATTAGTGTGGCAAAACCACTTTTCGCACTTGTGTTAGTGTTGAAAAACCACATTTCGCACTTGTGTTAGTGTTGAAAAACCACTTTTCGCACTTGTGTTAGTGTTGAAAAACCACTTTTCGCACTTGTGTTGGTGCAGGAAACCAATTTTGCACTTGTATTAGTGTGGAAAAAACCACTTTTCGCACTTGTGTTAGTGTTGAAAAACCACTTTTCGCACTTGTGTTAGTGTTGAAAAACCACTTTTCGCACTTGTGTTGGTGCAGGAAACCACTTTTGCACTTGTATTAGTGTGGAAAAAACACTTTTTGCACTTGTGATAGTGTTGAAAAACCACTTTTCGCACTTGTGTTAGTGTTGAAAAACCACTTTTCGCACCTGTGTTGGTGCAGGAAACCACTTTTGCACTTGTATTAGTGTGGAAAAACCCACTTTTCGCACTTGTGTTAGTGTTGAAAAACCAATTTTCGCACTTGTGTTAGTGTTGAAAACCCACATTTCGCACTTGTGTTAGTGTTGAAAATCCACTTTTCCCACTTGTGTTGGTGCAGGAAACCACTTTTGCACTTGTATTAGTGTGGAAAAAAACATTTTGCACTTGTGATAGTGTTGAAAAACCACTTTTCGCACTTGTGTTAGTGTTGAAAAACCACTTTTCGCACTTGTGTTTGTGCAGGAAACCACTTTTGCACTTGTATTAGTGTGGAAAAACCACTTTTCGCACTTGTGTTAGTGTTGAAAAACCACTTTTCGCACTTGTGTTGGTGCAGGAAACTACTTTTGCACTTGCGATAGTGTTGAAAAACCACTTTTCGCACTTGCGTTAGTGTTGAAAACCCACTTTTCGCACTTGTGTTAGTGTTGAAAATCCACTTTTCCCACTTGTGTTGGTGCAGGAAACCACTTTTGCACTTGCGATAGTGTTGAAAAACCACTTTTCGCACTTGTGTTAGTGTTGAAAATCCACTTTTCGCACTTGTGTTAGTGTTGAAAATCCACTTTTCCCACTTGTGTTTGTGCAGGAAACCACTTTTGCACTTGTATTAGTGTGGAAAACCACTTTTCGCAACTGTGTTAGTGTTGAAAAACCACTTTTCGCACTTGTGTTAGTGTTGAAAAACCACTTTTCGCACTTGTGTTTGTGCAGGAAACCACTTTTGCACTTGTATTAGTGTGGAAAACCACTTTTCGCAACTGTGTTAGTGTTGAAAAACCACTTTTTGCACTTGTGTTAGTGTTCAAAAACCACTTTTCGCACTTGTGTTAGTGAAGGAAACCACTTTTCGCACTCGTGTTAGTGTTGTAAACCCACTTTTCGCACTTGTGTTAGTGTTGAAAATCCACTTTTCCCACTTGTGTTGGTACAGGAAACCACTTTTGCACTTGTATTACTGTGGAAAAATCACTTTTTGCACTTGTGATAGTGTTGAAAAACCACTTTTCGCACTTGTGATAGTGTTGAAAAACCACTTTTCGCACTTGTGTTAGTGTTGAAAAACCGCTTTTCGCACCTGTGTTGGTGCAGGAAAACCACTTTTGCATTTGTATTAGTGTGGAAAAACCACTTTTCGCACTTGTGTTAGTGTTGAAAAACCACTTTTTGCACTTGTGTTAGTGTTGAAAAACCACTTTTCGCACTTGTGTTAGTGTTGAAAAACCACTTTTCGCACTTGTGTTGGTGCAGGAAACCAATTTTGCACTTGTATTAGTGTGGAAAAAACCACTTTTCGCGCTTGTGTTAGTGTTGAAAAACCACTTTTCGCACTTGTGTTAGTGTTGAAAAACCACTTTTCGCACTTGTGTTGGTGCAGGAAACCACTTTTGCACTTGTATTAGTGTGGAAAAAACACTTTTTGCACTTGTGATAGTGTTGAAAAACCACTTTTCGCACTTGTGTTAGTGTTGAAAAACCACTTTTCGCACCTGTGTTGGCGCAGGAAACCACTTTTGCACTTGTATTAGTGTGGTAAAACCACTTTTCGCACTTGTGTTAGTGTTGAAAAACCAATTTTCGCACTTGTGTTAGTGTTGAAAACCCACTTTTCGCACTTGTGTTAGTGTTGAAAAACCACTTTTCGCACTTGTGTTGGTGTTGAAAAACCACTTTTG
The DNA here is from genome assembly GCF_964187855.1 of Myxine glutinosa. Lineage (NCBI taxonomy): Eukaryota > Metazoa > Chordata > Myxini > Myxiniformes > Myxinidae > Myxine > Myxine glutinosa. Next base: position 114,401,281 of record NC_136272.1, on the reverse strand, counting down.
CACTTGCGATAGTGTTGAAAAACCACTTTTGCACTTGCGATAGTGTTGAAAAACCACTTTTCGCACTTGTGTTAGTGTTGAAAACCCACTTTTCGCACTTGTGTTAGTATTGAAAATCCACTTTTCCCACTTGTGTTGGTGCAGGAAACCACTTTTGCACTTGTATTAGTGTGGAAAAAACACTTTTTGCACTTGTGATAGTGTTGAAAAACCACTTTTCGCACTTGTGTTAGTGTTGAAAAACCACTTTTTGCACTTGTGTTGGTGCAGGAAACCACCTTTGCACTTGTATTAGTGTGGAAAAAACACTTTTTGCACTTGTGATAGTGTTGAAAAACCACTTTTCGCACTTGTGTTAGTGTTGAAAAACCACTTTTCGCACTTGTGTTTGTGCAGGAAACCACTTTTGCACTTGTATTAGTGTGGAAAAACCACTTTTCGCAACTGTGTTAGTGTTGAAAAACCACTTTTTGCACTTGTGTTAGTGTTCAAAAACCACTTTTCCCACTTGTGTTAGTGAAGGAAACCACTTTTCGCACTTGTGTTAGTGTTGAAAACCCACTTTTCGCACTTGTGTTAGTGTTGAAAATCCACTTTTCCCACTTGTGTTGGTACAGGAAACCACTTTTGCACTTGTATTACTGTGGAAAAATCACTTTTTGCACTTGTGATAGTGTTGAAAAACCACTTTTCGCACTTGTGATAGTGTTGAAAAACCACTTTTCGCACTTGTGTTAGTGTTGAAAAACCACTTTTCGCACCTGTGTTGGTGCAGGAAACCACTTTTGCACTTGTATTAGTGTGGAAAAACCACTTTTCGCACTTGTGTTAGTGTTGAAAAACCACATTTCGCACTTGTGTTAGTGTTGAAAAACCACTTTTCGCACTTGTGTTAGTGTTGAAAAACCACTTTTCGCACTTGTGTTGGTGCAGGAAACCAATTTTGCACTTGTATTAGTGTGGAAAAAACCACTTTTCGCACTTGTGTTAGTGTTGAAAAACCACTTTTCGCACTTGTGTTAGTGTTGAAAAACCACTTTTCGCACTTGTGTTGGTGCAGGAAACCACTTTTGCACTTGTATTAGTGTGGAAAAAACACTTTTTGCACTTGTGATAGTGTTGAAAAACCACTTTTCGCACTTGTGTTAGTGTTGAAAAACCACTTTTCGCACCTGTGTTGGTGCAGGAAACCACTTTTGCACTTGTATTAGTGTGGAAAAACCACTTTTCGCACTTGTGTTAGTGTTGAAAAACCAATTTTCGCACTTGTGTTAGTGTTGAAAACCCACATTTCGCACTTGTGTTAGTGTTGAAAATCCACTTTTCCCACTTGTGTTGGTGCAGGAAACCACTTTTGCACTTGTATTAGTGTGGAAAAAAACATTTTGCACTTGTGATAGTGTTGAAAAACCACTTTTCGCACTTGTGTTAGTGTTGAAAAACCACTTTTCGCACTTGTGTTTGTGCAGGAAACCACTTTTGCACTTGTATTAGTGTGGAAAAACCACTTTTCGCACTTGTGTTAGTGTTGAAAAACCACTTTTCGCACTTGTGTTGGTGCAGGAAACTACTTTTGCACTTGCGATAGTGTTGAAAAACCACTTTTCGCACTTGCGTTAGTGTTGAAAACCCACTTTTCGCACTTGTGTTAGTGTTGAAAATCCACTTTTCCCACTTGTGTTGGTGCAGGAAACCACTTTTGCACTTGTATTAGTGTGGAAAAAACACTTTTTGCACTTGTGATAGTGTTGAAAAACCACTTTTCGCACTTGTGTTAGTGTTGAAAAACCACTTTTCGCACTTGTGTTTGTGCAGGAAACCACTTTTGCACTTGTATTAGTGTGGAAAAACCACTTTTCGCAACTGTGTTAGTGTTGAAAAACCACTTTTTGCACTTGTGTTAGTGTTCAAAAACCACTTTTCGCACTTGTGTTAGTGAAGGAAACCACTTTTCGCACTTGTGTTAGTGTTGAAAACCCACTTTTCGCACTTGTGTTAGTGTTGAAAATCCACTTTTCCCACTTGTGTTGGTACAGGAAACCACTTTTGCACCTGTATTACTGTGGAAAAATCACTTTTTGCACTTGTGATAGTGTTGAAAAACCACTTTTCGCACTTGTGATAGTGTTGAAAAACCACTTTTCGCACTTGTGTTAGTGTTGAAAAACCACTTTTCGCACCTGTGTTGGTGCAGGAAACCACTTTTGCACTTGTATTAGTGTGGAAAAACCACTTTTCGCACTTGTGTTAGTGTTGAAAAACCACATTTCGCACTTGTGTTAGTGTTGAAAAACCACTTTTCGCACTTGTGTTAGTGTTGAAAAACCACTTTTCGCACTTGTGTTGGTGCAGGAAACCACTTTTGCACTTGTATTAGTGTGGAAAAAACACTTTTTGCACTTGTGATAGTGTTGAAAAACCACTTTTCGCACTTGTGTTAGTGTTGAAAAACCACTTTTCGCACCTGTGTTGGCGCAGGAAACCACTTTTGCACTTGTATTAGTGTGGTAAAACCACTTTTCGCACTTGTGTTAGTGTTGAAAAACCAATTTTCGCACTTGTGTTAGTGTTGAAAACCCACTTTTCGCACTTGTGTTAGTGTTGAAAAACCACTTTTCGCACTTGTGTTGGTGTTGAAAAACCACTTTTGCACTTGCGATAGTGTTGAAAAACCACTTTTGCACTTGCGATAGTGTTGAAAAACCACTTTTCGCACTTGTGTTAGTGTTGAAAACCCACTTTTCGCACTTGTGTTAGTATTGAAAATCCACTTTTCCCACTTGTGTTGGTGCAGGAAACCACTTTTGCACTTGTATTAGTGTGGAAAAAACACTTTTTGCACTTGTGATAGTGTTGAAAAACCACTTTTCGCACTTGTGTTAGTGTTGAAAAACCACTTTTTGCACTTGTGTTGGTGCAGGAAACCACCTTTGCACTTGTATTAGTGTGGAAAAAACACTTTTTGCACTTGTGATAGTGTTGAAAAACCACTTTTCGCACTTGTGTTAGTGTTGAAAAACCACTTTTCGCACTTGTGTTTGTGCAGGAAACCACTTTTGCACTTGTATTAGTGTGGAAAAACCACTTTTCGCAACTGTGTTAGTGTTGAAAAACCACTTTTTGCACTTGTGTTAGTGTTGAAAATCCACTTTTCCCACTTGTGTTTGTGCAGGAAACCACTTTTGCACTTGTATTAGTGTGGAAAACCACTTTTCGCAACTGTGTTAGTGTTGAAAAACCACTTTTCGCACTTGTGTTAGTGTTGAAAAACCACTTTTCGCACTTGTGTTTGTGCAGGAAACCACTTTTGCACTTGTATTAGTGTGGAAAACCACTTTTCGCAACTGTGTTAGTGTTGAAAAACCACTTTTTGCACTTGTGTTAGTGTTCAAAAACCACTTTTCGCACTTGTGTTAGTGAAGGAAACCACTTTTCGCACTCGTGTTAGTGTTGTAAACCCACTTTTCGCACTTGTGTTAGTGTTGAAAATCCACTTTTCCCACTTGTGTTGGTACAGGAAACCACTTTTGCACTTGTATTACTGTGGAAAAATCACTTTTTGCACTTGTGATAGTGTTGAAAAACCACTTTTCGCACTTGTGATAGTGTTGAAAAACCACTTTTCGCACTTGTGTTAGTGTTGAAAAACCGCTTTTCGCACCTGTGTTGGTGCAGGAAAACCACTTTTGCACTTGTATTAGTGTGGAAAAACCACTTTTCGCACTTGTGTTAGTGTTGAAAAACCACTTTTTGCACTTGTGTTAGTGTTGAAAAACCACTTTTCGCACTTGTGTTAGTGTTGAAAAACCACTTTTCGCACTTGTGTTGGTGCAGGAAACCAATTTTGCACTTGTATTAGTGTGGAAAAAACCACTTTTCGCACTTGTGTTAGTGTTGAAAAACCACTTTTCGCACTTGTGTTAGTGTTGAAAAACCACTTTTCGCACTTGTGTTGGTGCAGGAAACCACTTTTGCACTTGTATTAGTGTGGAAAAAACACTTTTTGCACTTGTGATAGTGTTGAAAAACCACTTTTCGCACTTGTGTTAGTGTTGAAAAACCACTTTTCGCACCTGTGTTGGCGCAGGAAACCACTTTTGCACTTGTATTAGTGTGGTAAAACCACTTTTCGCACTTGTGTTAGTGTTGAAAAACCAATTTTCGCACTTGTGTTAGTGTTGAAAACCCACTTTTCGCACTTGTGTTAGTGTTGAAAAACCACTTTTCGCACTTGTGTTGGTGTTGAAAAACCACTTTTGCACTTGCGATAGTGTTGAAAAACCACTTTTGCACTTGCGATAGTGTTGAAAAACCACTTTTCGCACTTGTGTTAGTGTTGAAAACCCACTTTTCGCACTTGTGTTAGTATTGAAAATCCACTTTTCCCACTTGTGTTGGTGCAGGAAACCACTTTTGCACTTGTATTAGTGTGGAAAAAACACTTTTTGCACTTGTGATAGTGTTGAAAAACCACTTTTCGCACTTGTGTTAGTGTTGAAAAACCACTTTTTGCACTTGTGTTGGTGCAGGAAACCACCTTTGCACTTGTATTAGTGTGGAAAAAACACTTTTTGCACTTGTGATAGTGTTGAAAAACCACTTTTCGCACTTGTGTTAGTGTTGAAAAACCACTTTTCGCACTTGTGTTTGTGCAGGAAACCACTTTTGCACTTGTATTAGTGTGGAAAAACCACTTTTCGCAACTGTGTTAGTGTTGAAAAACCACTTTTTGCACTTGTGTTAGTGTTCAAAATCCACTTTTCCCACTTGTGTTAGTGAAGGAAACCACTTTTCGCACTTGTGTTAGTGTTGAAAACCCACTTTTCGCACTTGTGATAGTGTTGAAAATCCACTTTTCCCACTTGTGTTGGTACAGGAAACCACTTTTGCACTTGTATTACTGTGGAAAAATCACTTTTTGCACTTGTGATAGTGTTGAAAAACCACTTTTCGCACTTGTGATAGTGTTGAAAAACCACTTTTCGCACTTGTGTTAGTGTTGAAAAACCACTTTTCGCACCTGTGTTGGTGCAGGAAACCACTTTTGCACTTGTATTAGTGTGGAAAAACCACTTTTCGCACTTGTGTTAGTGTTGAAAAACGACATTTCGCACTTGTGTTAGTGTTGAAAAACCACTTTTCGCACTTGTGTTAGTGTTGAAAAACCACTTTTCGCACTTGTGTTGGTGCAGGAAACCAATTTTGCACTTGTATTAGTGTGGAAAAAACCACTTTTCGCACTTGTGTTAGTGTTGAAAAACCACTTTTCGCACTTGTGTTAGTGTTGAAAAACCACTTTTCGCACTTGTGTTGGTGCAGGAAACCACTTTTGCACTTGTATTAGTGTGGAAAAAACACTTTTTGCACTTGTGATAGTGTTGAAAAACCACTTTTCGCACTTGTGTTAGTGTTGAAAAACCACTTTTCGCACCTGTGTTGGTGCAGGAAACCACTTTTGCACTTGTATTAGTGTGGAAAAACCACTTTTCGCACTTGTGTTAGTGTTGAAAAACCAATTTTCGCACTTGTGTTAGTGTTGAAAACCCACATTTCGCACTTGTGTTAGTGTTGAAAATCCACTTTTCCCACTTGTGTTGGTGCAGGAAACCACTTTTGCACTTGTATTAGTGTGGAAAAAAACATTTTGCACTTGTGATAGTGTTGAAAAACCACTTTTCGCACTTGTGTTAGTGTTGAAAAACCACTTTTCGCACTTGTGTTTGTGCAGGAAACCACTTTTGCACTTGTATTAGTGTGGAAAAACCACTTTTCGCACTTGTGTTAGTGTTGAAAAACCACTTTTCGCACTTGTGTTGGTGCAGGAAACTCCTTTTGCACTTGCGATAGTGTTGAAAAACCACTTTTCGCACTTGCGTTAGTGTTGAAAACCCACTTTTCGCACTTGTGTTAGTGTTGAAAATCCACTTTTCCCACTTGTGTTGGTGCAGGAAACCACTTTTGCACTTGTATTAGTGTGGAAAAAACACTTTTTGCACTTGTGATAGTGTTGAAAAACCACTTTTCGCACTTGTGTTAGTGTTGAAAAACCACTTTTCGCACTTGTGTTTGTGCAGGAAACCACTTTTGCACTTGTATTAGTGTGGAAAAACCACTTTTCGCAACTGTGTTAGTGTTGAAAAACCACTTTTTGCACTTGTGTTAGTGTTCAAAAACCACTTTTCGCACTTGTGTTAGTGAAGGAAACCACTTTTCGCACTTGTGTTAGTGTTGAAAACCCACTTTTCGCACTTGTGTTAGTGTTGAAAATCCACTTTTCCCACTTGTGTTGGTACAGGAAACCACTTTTGCACCTGTATTACTGTGGAAAAATCACTTTTTGCACTTGTGATAGTGTTGAAAAACCACTTTTCGCACTTGTGATAGTGTTGAAAAACCACTTTTCGCACTTGTGTTAGTGTTGAAAAACCACTTTTCGCACCTGTGTTGGTGCAGGAAACCACTTTTGCACTTGTATTAGTGTGGAAAAACCACTTTTCGCACTTGTGTTAGTGTTGAAAAACCACATTTCGCACTTGTGTTAGTGTTGAAAAACCACTTTTCGCACTTGTGTTAGTGTTGAAAAACCACTTTTCGCACTTGTGTTGGTGCAGGAAACCACTTTTGCACTTGTATTAGTGTGGAAAAAACACTTTTTGCACTTGTGATAGTGTTGAAAAACCACTTTTCGCACTTGTGTTAGTGTTGAAAAACCACTTTTCGCACCTGTGTTGGCGCAGGAAACCACTTTTGCACTTGTATTAGTGTGGTAAAACCACTTTTCGCACTTGTGTTAGTGTTGAAAAACCAATTTTCGCACTTGTGTTAGTGTTGAAAACCCACTTTTCGCACTTGTGTTAGTGTTGAAAAAGCACTTTTCGCACTTGTGTTGGTGTTGAAAAACCACTTTTGCACTTGCGATAGTGTTGAAAAACCACTTTTGCACTTGCGATAGTGTTGAAAAACCACTTTTCGCACTTGTGTTAGTGTTGAAAACCCACTTTTCGCACTTGTGTTAGTATTGAAAATCCACTTTTCCCACTTGTGTTGGTGCAGGAAACCACTTTTGCACTTGTATTAGTGTGGAAAAAACACTTTTTGCACTTGTGATAGTGTTGAAAAACCACTTTTCGCACTTGTGTTAGTGTTGAAAAACCACTTTTTGCACTTGTGTTGGTGCAGGAAACCACCTTTGCACTTGTATTAGTGTGGAAAAAACACTTTTTGCACTTGTGATAGTGTTGAAAAACCACTTTTCGCACTTGTGTTAGTGTTGAAAAACCACTTTTCGCACTTGTGTTTGTGCAGGAAACCACTTTTGCACTTGTATTAGTGTGGAAAAACCACTTTTCGCAACTGTGTTAGTGTTGAAAAACCACTTTTTGCACTTGTGTTAGTGTTCAAAAACCACTTTTCCCACTTGTGTTAGTGAAGGAAACCACTTTTCGCACTTGTGTTAGTGTTGAAAACCCACTTTTCGCACTTGTGATAGTGTTGAAAATCCACTTTTCCCACTTGTGTTGGTACAGGAAACCACTTTTGCACTTGTATTACTGTGGAAAAATCACTTTTTGCACTTGTGATAGTGTTGAAAAACCACTTTTCGCACTTGTGATAGTGTTGAAAAACCACTTTTCGCACTTGTGTTAGTGTTGAAAAACCACTTTTCGCACCTGTGTTGGTGCAGGAAACCACTTTTGCACTTGTATTAGTGTGGAAAAACCACTTTTCGCACTTGTGTTAGTGTTGAAAAACGACATTTCGCACTTGTGTTAGTGTTGAAAAACCACTTTTCGCACTTGTGTTAGTGTTGAAAAACCACTTTTCGCACTTGTGTTGGTGCAGGAAACCAATTTTGCACTTGTATTAGTGTGGAAAAAACCACTTTTCGCACTTGTGTTAGTGTTGAAAAACCACTTTTCGCACTTGTGTTAGTGTTGAAAAACCACTTTTCGCACTTGTGTTGGTGCAGGAAACCACTTTTGCACTTGTATTAGTGTGGAAAAAACACTTTTTGCACTTGTGATAGTGTTGAAAAACCACTTTTCGCACTTGTGTTAGTGTTGAAAAACCACTTTTCGCACCTGTGTTGGTGCAGGAAACCACTTTTGCACTTGTATTAGTGTGGAAAAACCACTTTTCGCACTTGTGTTAGTGTTGAAAAACCAATTTTCGCACTTGTGTTAGTGTTGAAAACCCACATTTCGCACTTGTGTTAGTGTTGAAAATCCACTTTTCCCACTTGTGTTGGTGCAGGAAACCACTTTTGCACTTGTATTAGTGTGGAAAAAAACATTTTGCACTTGTGATAGTGTTGAAAAACCACTTTTCGCACTTGTGTTAGTGTTGAAAAACCACTTTTCGCACTTGTGTTTGTGCAGGAAACCACTTTTGCACTTGTATTAGTGTGGAAAAACCACTTTTCGCACTTGTGTTAGTGTTGAAAAACCACTTTTCGCACTTGTGTTGGTGCAGGAAACTCCTTTTGCACTTGCGATAGTGTTGAAAAACCACTTTTCGCACTTGCGTTAGTGTTGAAAACCCACTTTTCGCACTTGTGTTAGTGTTGAAAATCCACTTTTCCCACTTGTGTTGGTGCAGGAAACCACTTTTGCACTTGTATTAGTGTGGAAAAAACACTTTTTGCACTTGTGATAGTGTTGAAAAACCACTTTTCGCACTTGTGTTAGTGTTGAAAAACCACTTTTCGCACTTGTGTTTGTGCAGGAAACCACTTTTGCACTTGTATTAGTGTGGAAAAACCACTTTTCGCAACTGTGTTAGTGTTGAAAAACCACTTTTTGCACTTGTGTTAGTGTTCAAAAACCACTTTTCGCACTTGTGTTAGTGAAGGAAACCACTTTTCGCACTTGTGTTAGTGTTGAAAACCCACTTTTCGCACTTGTGTTAGTGTTGAAAATCCACTTTTCCCACTTGTGTTGGTACAGGAAACCACTTTTGCACCTGTATTACTGTGGAAAAATCACTTTTTGCACTTGTGATAGTGTTGAAAAACCACTTTTCGCACTTGTGATAGTGTTGAAAAACCACTTTTCGCACTTGTGTTAGTGTTGAAAAACCACTTTTCGCACCTGTGTTGGTGCAGGAAACCACTTTTGCACTTGTATTAGTGTGGAAAAACCACTTTTCGCACTTGTGTTAGTGTTGAAAAACCACATTTCGCACTTGTGTTAGTGTTGAAAAACCACTTTTCGCACTTGTGTTAGTGTTGAAAAACCACTTTTCGCACTTGTGTTGGTGCAGGAAACCACTTTTGCACTTGTATTAGTGTGGAAAAAACACTTTTTGCACTTGTGATAGTGTTGAAAAACCACTTTTCGCACTTGTGTTAGTGTTGAAAAACCACTTTTCGCACCTGTGTTGGCGCAGGAAACCACTTTTGCACTTGTATTAGTGTGGTAAAACCACTTTTCGCACTTGTGTTAGTGTTGAAAAACCAATTTTCGCACTTGTGTTAGTGTTGAAAACCCACTTTTCGCACTTGTGTTAGTGTTGAAAAACCACTTTTCGCACTTGTGTTGGTGTTGAAAAACCACTTTTGCACTTGCGATAGTGTTGAAAAACCACTTTTGCACTTGCGATAGTGTTGAAAAACCACTTTTCGCACTTGTGTTAGTGTTGAAAACCCACTTTTCGCACTTGTGTTAGTATTGAAAATCCACTTTTCCCACTTGTGTTGGTGCAGGAAACCACTTTTGCACTTGTATTAGTGTGGAAAAAACACTTTTTGCACTTGTGATAGTGTTGAAAAACCACTTTTCGCACTTGTGTTAGTGTTGAAAAACTACTTTTTGCACTTGTGTTGGTGCAGGAAACCACCTTTGCACTTGTATTAGTGTGGAAAAAACACTTTTTGCACTTGTGATAGTGTTGAAAAACCACTTTTCGCACTTGTGTTAGTGTTGAAAAACCACTTTTCGCACTTGTGTTTGTGCAGGAAACCACTTTTGCACTTGTATTAGTGTGGAAAAACCACTTTTCGCAACTGTGTTAGTGTTGAAAAACCACTTTTTGCACTTGTGTTAGTGTTCAAAAACCACTTTTCCCACTTGTGTTAGTGAAGGAAACCACTTTTCGCACTTGTGTTAGTGTTGAAAACCCACTTTTCGCACTTGTGTTAGTGTTGAAAATCCACTTTTCCCACTTGTGTTGGTACAGGAAACCACTTTTGCACTTGTATTACTGTGGAAAAATCACTTTTTGCACTTGTGATAGTGTTGAAAAACCACTTTTCGCACTTGTGATAGTGTTGAAAAACCACTTTTCGCACTTGTGTTAGTGTTGAAAAACCACTTTTCGCACCTGTGTTGGTGCAGGAAACCACTTTTGCACTTGTATTAGTGTGGAAAAACCACTTTTCGCACTTGTGTTAGTGTTGAAAAACCACATTTCGCACTTGTGTTAGTGTTGAAAAACCACTTTTCGCACTTGTGTTAGTGTTGAAAAACCACTTTTCGCACTTGTGTTGGTGCAGGAAACCAATTTTGCACTTGTATTAGTGTGGAAAAAACCACTTTTCGCACTTGTGTTAGTGTTGAAAAACCACTTTTCGCACTTGTGTTAGTGTTGAAAAACCACTTTTCGCACTTGTGTTGGTGCAGGAAACCACTTTTGCACTTGTATTAGTGTGGAAAAAACACTTTTTGCACTTGTGATAGTGTTGAAAAACCACTTTTCGCACTTGTGTTAGTGTTGAAAAACCACTTTTCGCACCTGTGTTGGTGCAGGAAACCACTTTTGCACTTGTATTAGTGTGGAAAAACCACTTTTCGCACTTGTGTTAGTGTTGAAAAACCAATTTTCGCACTTGTGTTAGTGTTGAAAACCCACATTTCGCACTTGTGTTAGTGTTGAAAATCCACTTTTCCCACTTGTGTTGGTGCAGGAAACCACTTTTGCACTTGTATTAGTGTGGAAAAAAACATTTTGCACTTGTGATAGTGTTGAAAAACCACTTTTCGCACTTGTGTTAGTGTTGAAAAACCACTTTTCGCACTTGTGTTTGTGCAGGAAACCACTTTTGCACTTGTATTAGTGTGGAAAAACCACTTTTCGCACTTGTGTTAGTGTTGAAAAACCACTTTTCGCACTTGTGTTGGTGCAGGAAACTACTTTTGCACTTGCGATAGTGTTGAAAAACCACTTTTCGCACTTGCGTTAGTGTTGAAAACCCACTTTTCGCACTTGTGTTAGTGTTGAAAATCCACTTTTCCCACTTGTGTTGGTGCAGGAAACCACTTTTGCACTTGTATTAGTGTGGAAAAAACACTTTTTGCACTTGTGATATTGTTGAAAAACCACTTTTCGCACTTGTGTTAGTGTTGAAAAACCACTTTTCGCACTTGTGTTTGTGCAGGAAACCACTTTTGCACTTGTATTAGTGTGGAAAAACCACTTTTCGCAACTGTGTTAGTGTTGAAAAACCACTTTTTGCACTTGTGTTAGTGTTCAAAAACCACTTTTCGCACTTGTGTTAGTGAAGGAAACCACTTTTCGCACTTGTGTTAGTGTTGAAAACCCACTTTTCGCACTTGTGTTAGTGTTGAAAATCCACTTTTCCCACTTGTGTTGGTACAGGAAACCACTTTTGCACCTGTATTACTGTGGAAAAATCACTTTTTGCACTTGTGATAGTGTTGAAAAACCACTTTTCGCACTTGTGATAGTGTTGAAAAACCACTTTTCGCACTTGTGTTAGTGTTGAAAAACCACTTTTCGCACCTGTGTTGGTGCAGGAAACCACTTTTGCACTTGTATTAGTGTGGAAAAACCACTTTTCGCACTTGTGTTAGTGTTGAAAAACCACATTTCGCACTTGTGTTAGTGTTGAAAAACCACTTTTCGCACTTGTGTTCGTGTTGAAAAACCACTTTTCGCACTTGTGTTGGTGCAGGAAACCAATTTTGCACTTGTATTAGTGTGGAAAAAACCACTTTTCGCACTTGTGTTAGTGTTGAAAAACCACTTTTCGCACTTGTGTTAGTGTTGAAAAACCACTTTTCGCACTTGTGTTAGTGTTGAAAACCCACTTTTCGCACTTGTGTTAGTGTTGAAAATCCACTTTTCCCACTTGTGTTGGTGCAGGAAACCACTTTTGCACTTGCGATAGTGTTGAAAAACCACTTTTCGCACTTGTGTTAGTGTTGAAAACCCACTTTTCGCACTTGTGTTAGTGTTGAAAATCCACTTTTCCCACTTGTGTTGGTGCAGGAAACCACTTTTGCACTTGTATTAGTGTGGAAAAAACACTTTTTGCACTTGTGTTGGTGCAGGAAACCACTTTTGCACTTGTATTAGTGTGGAAAAAACACTTTTTGCACTTGTGATAGTGTTGAAAAACCACTTTTCGCACTTGTGTTGGTGCAGGAAACCACTTTTGCACTTGTATTAGTGTGGAAAAACCACTTTTCGCACTTGTGTTAGTGTTGAAAACCCACTTTTCGCACTTGTGCTAGTGTTGAAAAACCACTTTTCGCACTTGTGTTAGTGAAGGAAACCACTTTTCGCACTTGTGTTAGTGTTGAAAACCCACTTTTCGCACTTGTGTTAGTGTTGAAAATCCACTTTTCGCACTTGTGTTGGTGCAGGAAACCACTTTTGCACTTGTATTAGTGTGGAAAAAACACTTTTTGCACTTGTGATAGTGTTGAAAAACCACTTTTCGCACTTGTGTTAGTGTTGAAAAAACACTTTTCGCACTTGTGTTAGTGCAGGAAACCACTTTTGCACTTGTATTAGTGTGGAAAAAACACTTTTTGCACTTGTGATAGTGTTGAAAAACCACTTTTCGCACTTGTGTTAGTGTTGAAAAACCACTTTTCGCACTTGTGTTGGTGCAGGAAACCACTTTTGCACTTGCGATAGCGTTGAAAAACCACTTTTCGCACTTGTGTTAGTGTTGAAAATCCACTTTTCGCACTTGTGTTAGTGTTGAAAATCCACTTTTCCCACTTGTGTTGGTGCAGGAAACCACTTTTGCACTTGTATTAGTGTGGAAAAAACACTTTTTGCACTTGTGATAGTGTTGAAAAACCACTTTTCGCACTTGTGTTAGTGTTGAAAAACCACTTTTTGCACTTGCGTTGGTGCAGGAACCCACCTTTGCACTTGTATTAGTGTGGAAAAAACACTTTTTGCACTTGTGATAGTGTTGAAAAACCACTTTTCGCACATGTGTTAGTGTTGAAAAACCACTTTTCGCACTTGTGTTTGTGCAGGAAACCACTTTTGCACTTGTATTAGTGTGGAAAACCACTTTTCGCAACTGTGTTAGTGTTGAAAAACCACTTTTTGCACTTGTGTTAGTGTTCAAAAACCACTTTTCGCACTTGTGTTAGTGAAGGAAACCACTTTTCGCACTCGTGTTAGTGTTGTAAACCCACTTTTCGCACTTGTGTTAGTGTTGAAAATCCACTTTTCCCACTTGTGTTGGTACAGGAAACCACTTTTGCACTTGTATTACTGTGGAAAAATCACTTTTTGCACTTGTGATAGTGTTGAAAAACCACTTTTCGCACTTGTGATAGTGTTGAAAAACCACTTTTCGCACTTGTGTTAGTGTTGAAAAACCGCTTTTCGCACCTGTGTTGGTGCAGGAAAACCACTTTTGCACTTGTATTAGTGTGGAAAAACCACTTTTCGCACTTGTGTTAGTGTTGAAAAACCACTTTTTGCACTTGTGTTAGTGTTGAAAAACCACTTTTCGCACTTGTGTTAGTGTTGAAAAACCACTTTTCGCACTTGTGTTGGTGCAGGAAACCAATTTTGCACTTGTATTAGTGTGGAAAAAACCACTTTTCGCACTTGTGTTAGTGTTGAAAAACCACTTTTCGCACTTGTGTTAGTGTTGAAAAACCACTTTTCGCACTTGTGTTGGTGCAGAAAACCACTTTTGCACTTGTATTAGCGTGGAAAAAACACTTTTTGCACTTGTGATAGTGTTGAAAAACCACTTTTCGCACTTGTGTTAGTGTTGAAAAACCACTTTTCGCACCTGTGTTGGCGCAGGAAACCACTTTTGCACTTGTATTAGTGTGGTAAAACCACTTTTCGCACTTGTGTTAGTGTTGAAAACCCACTTTTCGCACTTGTGTTAGTGTTGAAAAACCACTTTTCGCACTTGTGTTAGTGTTGAAAAACCACTTTTGCACTTGCGATAGTGTTGAAAAACCACTTTTGCACTTGCAATAGTGTTGAAAAACCACTTTTCGCACTTGTGTTAGTGTTGAAAACCCACTTTTCGCACTTGTGTTAGTATTGAAAATCCACTTTTCCCACTTGTGTTGGTGCAGGAAACCACTTTTGCGCTTGTATTAGTGTGGAAAAAACACTTTTTGCACTTGTGATAGTGTTGAAAAACCACTTTTCGCACTTGTGTTAGTGTTGAAAAACCACTTTTTGCACTTGTGTTGGTGCAGGAAACCACCTTTGCACTTGTATTAGTGTGGCAAAAACACTTTTTGCACTTGTGATAGTGTTGAAAAACCACTTTTCGCACTTGTGTTAGTGTTGAAAAACCACTTTTCGCACTTGTGTTTGTGCAGGAAACCACTTTTGCACTTGTATTAGTGTGGAAAAACCACTTTTCGCAACTGTGTTAGTGTTGAAAAACCACTTTTTGCACTTGTGTTAGTGTTCAAAAACCACTTTTCGCACTTGTGTTAGTGAAGGAAACCACTTTTCGCACTTGTGTTAGTGTTGAAAACCCACTTTTCGCACTTGTGTTAGTGTTGAAAATCCACTTTTCCCACTTGTGTTGGTACAGGAAACCACTTTTGCACTTGTATTACTGTGGAAAAATCACTTTTTGCACTTGTGATAGTGTTGAAAAACCACTTTTCGCACTTGTGATAGTGTTGAAAAACCACTTTTCGCACTTGTGTTAGTGTTGAAAAACCACTTTTCGCACCTGTGTTGGTGCAGGAAACCACTTTTGCACTTGTATTAGTGTGGAAAAACCACTTTTCGCACTTGTGTTAGTGTTGAAAAACCACATTTCGCACTTGTGTTAGTGTTGAAAAACCACTTTTCGCACTTGTGTTAGTGTTGAAAAACCATTTTTCGCACTTGTGTTGGTGCAGGAAACCAATTTTGCACTTGTATTAGTGTGGAAAAAACCACTTTTCGCACTTGTGTTAGTGTTGAAAAACCACTTTTCGCACTTGTGTTAGTGTTGAAAAACCACTTTTCGCACTTGTGTTGGTGCAGGAAACCACTTTTGCACTTGTATTAGTGTGGAAAAAACACTTTTTGCACTTGTGATAGTGTTGAAAAACCACTTTTCGCACTTGTGTTAGTGTTGAAAAACCACTTTTCGCACCTGTGTTGGTGCAGGAAACCACTTTTGCACTTGTATTAGTGTGGAAAAACCACTTTTCGCACTTGTGTTAGTGTTGAAAAACCAATTTTCGCACTTGTGTTAGTGTTGAAAACCCACATTTCGCACTTGTGTTAGTGTTGAAAATCCACTTTTCCCACTTGTGTTGGTGCAGGAAACCACTTTTGCACTTGTATTAGTGTGGAAAAAAACATTTTGCACTTGTGATAGTGTTGAAAAACCACTTTTCGCACTTGTGTTAGTGTTGAAAAACCACTTTTCGCACTTGTGTTTGTGCAGGAAACCACTTTTGCACTTGTATTAGTGTGGAAAAACCACTTTTCGCACTTGTGTTAGTGTTGAAAAACCACTTTTCGCACTTGTGTTGGTGCAGGAAACTACTTTTGCACTTGCGATAGTGTTGAAAAACCACTTTTCGCACTTGTGTTAGTGTTGAAAATCCACTTTTCGCACTTGTGTTAGTGTTGAAAATCCACTTTTCCCACTTGTGTTGGTGCAGGAAACCACTTTTGCACTTGTATTAGTGTGGAAAAAACACTTTTTGCACTTGTGATAGTGTTGAAAAACCACTTTTCGCACTTGTGTTAGTGTTGAAAAAACACTTTTTGCACTTGCGTTGGTGCAGGAACCCACCTTTGCACTTGTATTAGTGTGGAAAAAACACTTTTTGCACTTGTGTTTGTGCAGGAAACCACTTTTGCACTTGTATTAGTGTGGAAAACCACTTTTCGCAACTGTGTTAGTGTTGAAAAACCACTTTTCGCACTTGTGTTAGTGTTGAAAAACCACTTTTCGCACTTGTGTTTGTGCAGGAAACCACTTTTGCACTTGTATTAGTGTGGAAAACCACTTTTCGCAACTGTGTTAGTGTTGAAAAACCACTTTTTGCACTTGTGTTAGTGTTCAAAAACCACTTTTCGCACTTGTGTTAGTGAAGGAAACCACTTTTCGCACTCGTGTTAGTGTTGTAAACCCACTTTTCGCACTTGTGTTAGTGTTGAAAATCCACTTTTCCCACTTGTGTTGGTACAGGAAACCACTTTTGCACTTGTATTACTGTGGAAAAATCACTTTTTGCACTTGTGATAGTGTTGAAAAACCACTTTTCGCACCTGTGATAGTGTTGAAAAACCACTTTTCGCACTTGTGTTAGTGTTGAAAAACCGCTTTTCGCACCTGTGTTGGTGCAGGAAAACCACTTTTGCACTTGTATTAGTGTGGAAAAACCACTTTTCGCACTTGTGTTAGTGTTGAAAAACCACTTTTTGCACTTGTGTTAGTGTTGAAAAACCACTTTTCGCACTTGTGTTAGTGTTGAAAAACCACTTTTCGCACTTGTGTTGGTGCAGGAAACCAATTTTGCACTTGTATTAGTGTGGAAAAAACCACTTTTCGCACTTGTGTTAGTGTTGAAAAACCACTTTTCGCACTTGTGTTAGTGTTGAAAAACCACTTTTCGCACTTGTGTTGGTGCAGGAAACCACTTTTGCACTTGTATTAGTGTGGAAAAAACACTTTTTGCACTTGTGATAGTGTTGAAAAACCACTTTTCGCACTTGTATTAGTGTTGAAAAACCACTTTTCGCACCTGTGTTGGCGCAGGAAACCACTTTTGCACTTGTATTAGTGTGGTAAAGCCACTTTTCGCACTTGTGTTAGTGTTGAAAAACTAATTTTCGCACTTGTGTTAGTGTTGAAAACCCACTTTTCGCACTTGTGTTAGTGTTGAAAAACCACTTTTCGCACTTGTGTTAGTGTTGAAAAACCACTTTTGCACTTGCGATAGTGTTGAAAAACCACTTTTGCACTTGCGATAGTGTTGAAAAACCACTTTTCGCACTTGTGTTAGTGTTGAAAACCCACTTTTCGCACTTGTGTTAGTATTGAAAATCCACTTTTCCCACTTGTGTTGGTGCAGGAAACCACTTTTGCACTTGTATTAGTGTGGAAAAAACACTTTTTGCACTTGTGATAGTGTTGAAAAACCACTTTTCGCACTTGTGTTAGTGTTGAAAAACCACTTTTTGCACTTGTGTTGGTGCAGGAAACCACCTTTGCACTTGTATTAGTGTGGAAAAAACACTTTTTGCACTTGTGATAGTGTTGAAAAACCACTTTTCGCACTTGTGTTAATGTTGAAAAACCACTTTTCGCACTTGTGTTTGTGCAGGAAACCACTTTTGCACTTGTATTAGTGTGGAAAAACCACTTTTCGCAACTGTGTTAGTGTTGAAAAACCACTTTTTGCACTTGTGTTAGTGTTCAAAAACCACTTTTCGCACTTGTGTTAGTGAAGGAAACCACTTTTCGCACTTGTGTTAGTGTTGAAAACCCACTTTTCGCACTTGTGTTAGTGTTGAAAATCCACTTTTCCCACTTGTGTTGGTACAGGAAACCACTTTTGCACTTGTATTACTGTGGAAAAATCACTTTTTGCACTTGTGATAGTGTTGAAAAACCACTTTTCGCACTTGTGATAGTGTTGAAAAACCACTTTTCGCACTTGTGTTAGTGTTGAAAAACCACTTTTCGCACCTGTGTTGGTGCAGGAAACCACTTTTGCACTTGTATTAGTGTGGAAAAACCACTTTTCGCACTTGTGTTAGTGTTGAAAAACCACATTTCGCACTTGTGTTAGTGTTGAAAAACCACTTTTCGCACTTGTGTTAGTGTTGAAAAACCACTTTTCGCACTTGTGTTGGTGCAGGAAACCAATTTTGCACTTGTATTAGTGTGGAAAAAACCACTTTTCGCACTTGTGTTAGTGTTGAAAAACCACTTTTCGCACTTGTGTTAGTGTTGAAAAACCACTTTTCGCACTTGTGTTGGTGCAGGAAACCACTTTTGCACTTGTATTAGTGTGGAAAAAACACTTTTTGCACTTGTGATAGTGTTGAAAAACCACTTTTCGCACTTGTGTTAGTGTTGAAAAACCACTTTTCGCACCTGTGTTGGTGCAGGAAACCACTTTTGCACTTGTATTAGTGTGGAAAAACCACTTTTCGCACTTGTGTTAGTGTTGAAAAACCAATTTTCGCACTTGTGTTAGTGTTGAAAACCCACATTTCGCACTTGTGTTAGTGTTGAAAATCCACTTTTCCCACTTGTGTTGGTGCAGGAAACCACTTTTGCACTTGTATTAGTGTGGAAAAAAACATTTTGCACTTGTGATAGTGTTGAAAAACCACTTTTCGCACTTGTGTTAGTGTTGAAAAACCACTTTTCGCACTTGTGTTTGTGCAGGAAACCACTTTTGCACTTGTATTAGTGTGGAAAAACCACTTTTCGCACTTGTGTTAGTGTTGAAAAACCACTTTTCGCACTTGTGTTGGTGCAGGAAACTACTTTTGCACTTGCGATAGTGTTGAAAAACCACTTTTCGCACTTGCGTTAGTGTTGAAAACCCACTTTTCGCACTTGTGTTAGTGTTGAAAATCCACTTTTCCCACTTGTGTTGGTGCAGGAAACCACTTTTGCACTTGTATTAGTGTGGAAAAAACACTTTTTGCACTTGTGATAGTGTTGAAAAACCACTTTTCGCACTTGTGTTAGTGTTGAAAAACCACTTTTCGCACTTGTGTTTGTGCAGGAAACCACTTTTGCACTTGTATTAGTGTGGAAAAACCACTTTTCGCAACTGTGTTAGTGTTGAAAAACCACTTTTTGCACTTGTGTTAGTGTTCAAAAACCACTTTTCGCACTTGTGTTAGTGAAGGAAACCACTTTTCGCACTTGTGTTAGTGTTGAAAACCCACTTTTCGCACTTGTGTTAGTGTTGAAAATCCACTTTTCCCACTTGTGTTGGTACAGGAAACCACTTTTGCACCTGTATTACTGTGGAAAAATCACTTTTTGCACTTGTGATAGTGTTGAAAAACCACTTTTCGCACTTGTGATAGTGTTGAAAAACCACTTTTCGCACTTGTGTTAGTGTTGAAAAACCACTTTTCGCACCTGTGTTGGTGCAGGAAACCACTTTTGCACTTGTATTAGTGTGGAAAAACCACTTTTCGCACTTGTGTTAGTGTTGAAAAACCACATTTCGCACTTGTGTTAGTGTTGAAAAACCACTTTTCGCACTTGTGTTCGTGTTGAAAAACCACTTTTCGCACTTGTGTTGGTGCAGGAAACCAATTTTGCACTTGTATTAGTGTGGAAAAAACCACTTTTCGCACTTGTGTTAGTGTTGAAAAACCACTTTTCGCACTTGTGTTAGTGTTGAAAAACCACTTTTCGCACTTGTGTTGGTGCAGGAAACCACTTTTGCACTTGCGATAGTGTTGAAAAACCACTTTTCGCACTTGTGTTAGTGTTGAAAACCCACTTTTCGCACTTGTGTTAGTGTTGAAAATCCACTTTTCCCACTTGTGTTGGTGCAGGAAACCACTTTTGCACTTGTATTAGTGTGGAAAAAACACTTTTTGCACTTGTGTTGGTGCAGGAAACCACTTTTGCACTTGTATTAGTGTGGAAAAAACACTTTTTGCACTTGTGATAGTGTTGAAAAACCACTTTTCGCACTTGTGTTGGTGCAGGAAACCACTTTTGCACTTGTATTAGTGTGGAAAAACCACTTTTCGCACTTGTGTTAGTGTTGAAAACCCACTTTTCGCACTTGTGCTAGTGTTGAAAAACCACTTTTCGCACTTGTGTTAGTGAAGGAAACCACTTTTCGCACTTGTGTTAGTGTTGAAAACCCACTTTTCGCACTTGTGTTAGTGTTGAAAATCCACTTTTCGCACTTGTGTTGGTGCAGGAAACCACTTTTGCACTTGTATTAGTGTGGAAAAAACACTTTTTGCACTTGTGATAGTGTTGAAAAACCACTTTTCGCACTTGTGTTAGTGTTGAAAAACCACTTTTCGCACTTGTGTTAGTGCAGGAAACCACTTTTGCACTTGTATTAGTGTGGAAAAAACACTTTTTGCACTTGTGATAGTGTTGAAAAACCACTTTTCGCACTTGTGTTAGTGTTGAAAAACCACTTTTCGCACTTGTGTTGGTGCAGGAAACCACTTTTGCACTTGCGATAGCGTTGAAAAACCACTTTTCGCACTTGTGTTAGTGTTGAAAATCCACTTTTCGCACTTGTGTTAGTGTTGAAAATCCACTTTTCCCACTTGTGTTGGTGCAGGAAACCACTTTTGCACTTGTATTAGTGTGGAAAAAACACTTTTTGCACTTGTGATAGTGTTGAAAAACCACTTTTCGCACTTGTGTTAGTGTTGAAAAACCACTTTTTGCACTTGCGTTGGTGCAGGAACCCACCTTTGCACTTGTATTAGTGTGGAAAAAACACTTTTTGCACTTGTGATAGTGTTGAAAAACCACTTTTCGCACTTGTGTTAGTGTTGAAAAACCACTTTTCGCACTTGTGTTTGTGCAGGAAACCACTTTTGCACTTGTATTAGTGTGGAAAACCACTTTTCGCAACTGTGTTAGTGTTGAAAAACCACTTTTTGCACTTGTGTTAGTGTTCAAAAACCACTTTTCGCACTTGTGTTAGTGAAGGAAACCACTTTTCGCACTCGTGTTAGTGTTGTAAACCCACTTTTCGCACTTGTGTTAGTGTTGAAAATCCACTTTTCCCACTTGTGTTGGTACAGGAAACCACTTTTGCACTTGTATTACTGTGGAAAAATCACTTTTTGCACTTGTGATAGTGTTGAAAAACCACTTTTCGCACTTGTGATAGTGTTGAAAAACCACTTTTCGCACTTGTGTTAGTGTTGAAAAACCGCTTTTCGCACCTGTGTTGGTGCAGGAAAACCACTTTTGCACTTGTATTAGTGTGGAAAAACCACTTTTCACACTTGTGTTAGTGTTGAAAAACCACTTTTTGCACTTGTGTTAGTGTTGAAAAACCACTTTTCGCACTTGTGTTAGTGTTGAAAAACCACTTTTCGCACTTGTGTTGGTGCAGGAAACCAATTTTGCACTTGTATTAGTGTGGAAAAAACCACTTTTCGCACTTGTGTTAGTGTTGAAAAACCACTTTTCGCACTTGTGTTAGTGTTGAAAAACCACTTTTCGCACTTGTGTTGGTGCAGGAAACCACTTTTGCACTTGTATTAGTGTGGAAAAAACACTTTTTGCACTTGTGATAGTGTTGAAAAACCACTTTTCGCACTTGTGTTAGTGTTGAAAAACCACTTTTCGCACCTGTGTTGGCGCAGGAAACCACTTTTGGACTTGTATTAGTGTGGTAAAACCACTTTTCGCACTTGTGTTAGTGTTGAAAAACCAATTTTTGCACTTGTGTTAGTGTTGAAAACCCACTTTTCGCACTTGTGTTAGTGTTGAAAAACCACTTTTCGCACTTGTGTTAGTGTTGAAAAACCACTTTTGCACTTGCGATAGTGTTGAAAAACCACTTTTGCACTTGCGATAGTGTTGAAAAACCACTTTTCGCACTTGTGTTAGTGTTGAAAACCCACTTTTCGCACTTGTGTTAGTATTGAAAATCCACTTTTCCCACTTGTGTTGGTGCAGGAAACCACTTTTGCACTTGTATTAGTGTGGAAAAAACACTTTTTGCACTTGTGATAGTGTTGAAAAACCACTTTTCGCACTTGTGTTAGTGTTGAAAAACCACTTTTTGCACTTGTGTTGGTGCAGGAAACCACCTTTGCACTTGTATTAGTGTGGCAAAAACACTTTTTGCACTTGTGATAGTGTTGAAAAACCACTTTTCGCACTTGTGTTAGTGTTGAAAAACCACTTTTCGCACTTGTGTTTGTGCAGGAAACCACTTTTGCACTTGTATTAGTGTGGAAAAACCACTTTTCGCAACTGTGTTAGTGTTGAAAAACCACTTTTTGCACTTGTGTTAGTGTTCAAAAACCACTTTTCGCACTTGTGCTAGTGAAGGAAACCACTTTTCGCACTTGTGTTAGTGTTGAAAACCCACTTTTCGCACTTGTGTTAGTGTTGAAAATCCACTTTTCCCACTTGTGTTGGTACAGGAAACCACTTTTGCACTTGTATTACTGTGGAAAAATCACTTTTTGCACTTGTGATAGTGTTGAAAAACCACTTTTCGCACTTGTGATAGTGTTGAAAAACCACTTTTCGCACTTGTGTTAGTGTTGAAAAACCACTTTTCGCACCTGTGTTGGTGCAGGAAACCACTTTTGCACTTGTATTAGTGTGGAAAAACCACTTTTCGCACTTGTGTTAGTGAAGGAAACCACTTTTCGCACTTGTGTTAGTGTTGAAAACCCACTTTTCGCACTTGTGTTAGTGTTGAAAATCCACTTTTCGCACTTGTGTTGGTGCAGGAAACCACTTTTGCACTTGTATTAGTGTGGAAAAAACACTTTGCACTTGTGATAGTGTTGAAAAACCACTTTTCGCACTTGTGTTAGTGTTGAAAAACCACTTTTCGCACTTGTGTTAGTGCAGGAAACCACTTTTGCACTTGTATTAGTGTGGAAAAAACACTTTTTGCACTTGTGATAGTGTTGAAAAACCACTTTTCGCACTTGTGTTAGTGTTGAAAAACCACTTTTCGCACTTGTGTTGGTGCAGGAAACCACTTTTGCACTTGCGATAGCGTTGAAAAACCACTTTTCGCACTTGTGTTAGTGTTGAAAATCCACTTTTCGCACTTGTGTTAGTGTTGAAAATCCACTTTTCCCACTTGTGTTGGTGCAGGAAACCACTTTTGCACTTGTATTAGTGTGGAAAAAACACTTTTTGCACTTGTGATAGTGTTGAAAAACCACTTTTCGCACTTGTGTTAGTGTTGAAAAACCACTTTTTGCACTTGCGTTGGTGCAGGAACCCACCTTTGCACTTGTATTAGTGTGGAAAAAACACTTTTTGCACTTGTGATAGTGTTGAAAAACCACTTTTCGCACTTGTGTTAGTGTTGAAAAACCACTTTTCGCACTTGTGTTTGTGCAGGAAACCACTTTTGCACTTGTATTAGTGTGGAAAACCACTTTTCGCAACTGTGTTAGTGTTGAAAAACCACTTTTTGCACTTGTGTTAGTGTTCAAAAACCACTTTTCGCACTTGTGTTAGTGAAGGAAACCACTTTTCGCACTCGTGTTAGTGTTGTAAACCCACTTTTCGCACTTGTGTTAGTGTTGAAAATCCACTTTTCCCACTTGTGTTGGTACAGGAAACCACTTTTGCACTTGTATTACTGTGGAAAAATCACTTTTTGCACTTGTGATAGTGTTGAAAAACCACTTTTTGCACTTGTGATAGTGTTGAAAAACCACTTTTCGCACTTGTGTTAGTGTTGAAAAACCGCTTTTCGCACCTGTGTTGGTGCAGGAAAACCACTTTTGCACTTGTATTAGTGTGGAAAAACCACTTTTCGCACTTGTGTTAGTGTTGAAAAACCACTTTTTGCACTTGTGTTAGTGTTGAAAAACCACTTTTCGCACTTGTGTTAGTGTTGAAAAACCACTTTTCGCACTTGTGTTGGTGCAGGAAACCAATTTTGCACTTGTATTAGTGTGGAAAAAACCACTTTTCGCACTTGTGTTAGTGTTGAAAAACCACTTTTCGCACTTGTGTTAGTGTTGAAAAACCACTTTTCGCACTTGTGTTGGTGCAGGAAACCACTTTTGCACTTGTATTAGTGTGGAAAAAACACTTTTTGCACTTGTGATAGTGTTGAAAAACCACTTTTCGCACTTGTGTTAGTGTTGAAAAACCACTTTTCGCACCTGTGTTGGCGCAGGAAACCACTTTTGCACTTGTATTAGTGTGGTAAAACCACTTTTCGCACTTGTGTTAGTGTTGAAAAACCAATTTTTGCACTTGTGTTAGTGTTGAAAACCCACTTTTCGCACTTGTGTTAGTGTTGAAAAACCACTTTTCGCACTTGTGTTAGTGTTGAAAAACCACTTTTGCACTTGCGATAGTGTTGAAAAACCACTTTTGCACTTGCGATAGTGTTGAAAAACCACTTTTCGCACTTGTGTTAGTGTTGAAAACCCACTTTTCGCACTTGTGTTAGTATTGAAAATCCACTTTTCCCACTTGTGTTGGTGCAGGAAACCACTTTTGCACTTGTATTAGTGTGGAAAAAACACTTTTTGCACTTGTGATAGTGTTGAAAAACCACTTTTCGCACTTGTGTTAGTGTTGAAAAACCACTTTTTGCACTTGTGTTGGTGCAGGAAACCACCTTTGCACTTGTATTAGTGTGGCAAAAACACTTTTTGCACTTGTGATAGTGTTGAAAAACCACTTTTCGCACTTGTGTTAGTGTTGAAAAACCACTTTTCGCACTTGTGTTTGTGCAGGAAACCACTTTTGCACTTGTATTAGTGTGGAAAAACCACTTTTCGCAACTGTGTTAGTGTTGAAAAACCACTTTTTGCACTTGTGTTAGTGTTCAAAAACCACTTTTCGCACTTGTGTTAGTGAAGGAAACCACTTTTCGCACTTGTGTTAGTGTTGAAAACCCACTTTTCGCACTTGTGTTAGTGTTGAAAATCCACTTTTCCCACTTGTGTTGGTACAGGAAACCACTTTTGCACTTGTATTACTGTGGAAAAATCACTTTTTGCACTTGTGATAGTGTTGAAAAACCACTTTTCGCACTTGTGATAGTGTTGAAAAACCACTTTTCGCACTTGTGTTAGTGTTGAAAAACCACTTTTCGCACCTGTGTTGGTGCAGGAAACCACTTTTGCACTTGTATTAGTGTGGAAAAACCACTTTTCGCACTTGTGTTAGTGTTGAAAAACCACATTTCGCACTTGTGTTAGTGTTGAAAAACCACTTTTCGCACTTGTGTTAGTGTTGAAAAACCACTTTTCGCACTTGTGTTGGTGCAGGAAACCAATTTTGCACTTGTATTAGTGTGGAAAAAACCACTTTTCGCACTTGTGTTAGTGTTGAAAAACCACTTTTCGCACTTGTGTTAGTGTTGAAAAACCACTTTTCGCACTTGTGTTGGTGCAGGAAACCACTTTTGCACTTGTATTAGTGTGGAAAAAACACTTTTTGCACTTGTGATAGTGTTGAAAAACCACTTTTCGCACTTGTGTTAGTGTTGAAAAACCACTTTTCGCACCTGTGTTGGTGCAGGAAACCACTTTTGCACTTGTATTAGTGTGGAAAAACCACTTTTCGCACTTGTGTTAGTGTTGAAAAACCAATTTTCGCACTTGTGTTAGTGTTGAAAACCCACATTTCGCACTTGTGTTAGTGTTGAAAATCCACTTTTCCCACTTGTGTTGGTGCAGGAAACCACTTTTGCACTTGTATTAGTGTGGAAAAAAACATTTTGCACTTGTGATAGTGTTGAAAAACCACTTTTCGCACTTGTGTTAGTGTTGAAAAACCACTTTTCGCACTTGTGTTTGTGCAGGAAACCACTTTTGCACTTGTATTAGTGTGGAAAAACCACTTTTCGCACTTGTGTTAGTGTTGAAAAACCACTTTTCGCACTTGTGTTGGTGCAGGAAACTACTTTTGCACTTGCGATAGTGTTGAAAAACCACTTTTCGCACTTGCGTTAGTGTTGAAAACCCACTTTTCGCACTTGTGTTAGTGTTGAAAATCCACTTTTCCCACTTGTGTTGGTGCAGGAAACCACTTTTGCACTTGTATTAGTGTGGAAAAAACACTTTTTGCACTTGTGATAGTGTTGAAAAACCACTTTTCGCACTTGTGTTAGTGTTGAAAAACCACTTTTCGCACTTGTGTTTGTGCAGGAAACCACTTTTGCACTTGTATTAGTGTGGAAAAACCACTTTTCGCAACTGTGTTAGTGTTGAAAAACCACTTTTTGCACTTGTGTTAGTGTTCAAAAACCACTTTTCGCACTTGTGTTAGTGAAGGAAACCACTTTTCGCACTTGTGTTAGTGTTGAAAACCCACTTTTCGCACTTGTGTTAGTGTTGAAAATCCACTTTTCCCACTTGTGTTGGTACAGGAAACCACTTTTGCACCTGTATTACTGTGGAAAAATCACTTTTTGCACTTGTGATAGTGTTGAAAAACCACTTTTCGCACTTGTGATAGTGTTGAAAAACCACTTTTCGCACTTGTGTTAGTGTTGAAAAACCACTTTTCGCACCTGTGTTGGTGCAGGAAACCACTTTTGCACTTGTATTAGTGTGGAAAAACCACTTTTCGCACTTGTGTTAGTGTTGAAAAACCACATTTCGCACTTGTGTTAGTGTTGAAAAACCACTTTTCGCACTTGTGTTCGTGTTGAAAAACCACTTTTCGCACTTGTGTTGGTGCAGGAAACCAATTTTGCACTTGTATTAGTGTGGAAAAAACCACTTTTCGCACTTGTGTTAGTGTTGAAAAACCACTTTTCGCACTTGTGTTAGTGTTGAAAAACCACTTTTCGCACTTGTGTTGGTGCAGGAAACCACTTTTGCACTTGTATTAGTGTGGAAAAAACACTTTTTGCACTTGTGATAGTGTTGAAAAACCACTTTTTGCACTTGTTAGTGTTGAAAAACCACTTTTCGCACTTGTGTTAGTGTTGAAAAACCACTTTTCGCACTCGTGTTGGTGCAGGAAACCACTTTTGCACTTGTATTAATGTGGAAAAAACACTTTTTGCACTTGTGATAGTGTTGAAAAACCACTTTTCGCACTTGTGTTAGTGTTGAAAAACCACTTTTCGCACTTGTGTTAGTGTTGAAAAACCACTTTTCGCACTTGTGTTGATGCAGGAAACCACTTTTGCACTTGTGTTAGTGTTGAAAAACCACTTTTCGCACTTGTGTTAGTGTTGAAAATCCACTTTTGCACTTGTATTAGTGTGGAAAAACCACTTTTTGCACTTGTGATAGTGTTGAAAATCCACTTTTCGCACTTGTGTTAGTGTTGAAAAACCATTTTCGCACTTGTGTTGGTGCAGGAAACCACTTTTGCACTTGTATTAGTGTGGAAAAAACACTTTTTGCACTTGTGATAGTGTTGAAAAACCACTTTTCGCACTTGTGTTAGTGTTGAAAAACCACTTTTCGCACTTGTGTTGGTGCAGGAAACCACTTTTGCACTTGTATTAATGTGGAAAAAACACTTTTTGCACTTGTGATAGTGTTGAAAAACCACTTTTCGCACTGGTGTTAGTGTTGAAAAACCACTTTTCGCACTTGTGTTAGTGTTGAAAAACCACTTTTGGCACTTGTGTTGGTGCAGGAAACCACTTTTGCACTTGTATTAGTGTGGAAAAACCACTTTTCGCACTTGTGTTAGTGTTGAAAATCCACTTTTGCACTTGTATTAGTGTGGAAAAACCACTTTTTGCACTTGTGATAGTGTTGAAAAACCACTTTTCGCACTTGTGTTAGTGTTGAAAAACCACTTTTCGCACTTGTGTTGGTGCAGGAAACCACTTTTGCACTTGTATTAATGTGGAAAAAACACTTTTTGCACTTGTGATAGTGTTGAAAAACCACTTTTCGCACTGGTGTTAGTGTTGAAAAACCACTTTTTGCACTTGTGTTAGTGTTGAAAACCCACTTTTGGCACTTGTGTTGGTGCAGGAAACCACTTTTGCACTTGTATTAGTGTGGAAAAACCACTTTTCGCACTTGTGTTAGTGTTGAAAAACCACTTTTCGCACTTGTGTTAGTGTTGAAAAACCACTTTTTGCACTTGTGTTGGTGCAGGAAACCACTTTTGCACTTGTATTAGTGTGGAAAAAACACTTTTTGCACTTGTGATAGTGTTGAAAAAACACTTTTTGCACTTGTGTTAGGGTTGAAAAACCACTTTTCGCACTTGTGTTGGTGCAGGAAACCACTTTTGCACTTGTATTAGTGTGGAAAAAAACACTTTTCGTACTTGTGTTGGTGCAGGAAACCACTTTTGCACTTGTATTAGTGTGGAAAAAACACTTTTTGCACTTGTGATAGCGTTGAAAAACCACTTTCCACACTTGTGTTTGTGTTTCAAAACCACTTTCCACACTTGTGCTGGTGATGCAAATCCACTTTGTGCACTTGTGTAATTTTTGAAAAACCACTTTCTGCGCTCCTGTTCGTGTTAAAATCAACTTTTCGCGTGACTGTTCGTGTTGCAAAACCACTTTTCACTCTCTGTACTGGTTTTGCAAAACTACCTTTCATGCTTGTGCTCTGGTTGCAGACCACTTTTCGTGCTTGTGCTTGTATTGCAGAACCACTTTCTGGTTTTGCACGAAAAAGGTTTCTTGTCAAATATGTTTTATTTTGCTGGAAACAAGCATAATACACACTATTTGATGAAACACATACGTTCTTGCATGAGAATAGCGACTTGCAACCAAAAAAACTTGCACTTTTGTGTCAAAACTACTTCTATTTGGAAAACAAGATTGGTTTGGCACTAATAAGGTTTCTTGTCAAATATGTGTTATTTTGCTGGAAACATGCATAATACACACTATTTGATGAAACACATACGTTCCTGCATGAGAATAGCGACTTGCAACCAAAAAAACGTGCACTTTTGTGTCAAAACTGCTTCTATTTGGCAAACAAAATTGGTTTTGCACTAAAAAGGTTTCTTGTTATTACTTGTAAAACAGCTTGTTATTGCTCACCAAGCAGCATGTTGTTGCTCACCAAGCAGCGTGTGATTGCTTGTCATGAGGCTTGTTGTTGCTCACCAAGCGGCTTGTTGTTACTTGTAAAACAGCTTGTTGTTGCCCACCAAGCAGCTTGTTATTGCTTGTCATGAGGCTTGTCGTTGCTCACAAAGCGGTTTGTTACCCTCGCCAGAGGAGAGGGTATTGCATTTGAGTCCGTTTGTTACTTGCCGGAAAAGATTCCGGCAAGTATGTTGGTTGGTTGGTTTGTCTGTCTGTTTGTGCGCAGTACTACGTAGACGTAGGCATCAATTATAGGCATCGTTGCCCCTAGAATCGCCATACTTTACACACATATTTGTCTTGCCCTGGAATAGACTGTGCACAATTTTGAACTCTCTCGGCCCAAGGCCTCCATTATGACGTAATAATTCGACAAGTGCAAAACTCCATCCGATCAAGATGAAATTTCTTGAGCATCATCTCGGAATAAATTAGTTTAGAAAACAAATAATGATGACGTCATCTGTCACGTGATTCGGCCGCCATCTTGGAAAAACCGAAAAACTTTGCACCTCTCACAGAGTTCTATAAATAAACAAGAGTGCGCACCTATCACGTGACCCTGTGCCGTTTAGAAGAGTGAGCCGCCATTACCAAAGAGGGCAAATCCAGCGCTGTTTAGGTCAGCCGGCCACGACATTCAAAACACCGCAACGGTAAAGTTTTGTTGATGTTTTCCCACATGTGATGTACTAAAGCTGCAAGAATATTGCTGCCAAAATGCCACATTCCTGTGCCGTTTGGCGTTGCTGCAGCAGAAGAAAAGTGGGGATAAATATTTCTTACCACAAGTATTTCGAATATTTTTTCGTGAAAATTGACTTCGTTTCGTGACTTTTCAACACATAGTCGGTAGCGCAATGCGCCAAAGGCGGCACAAAAAAAAAAAAAAAGTTGTCGCCAAAAATAACATTTTGCTCCAACCCCAACTACCCAGCCCCCCATGGAATTTAATGGCACACCCAGGGGGCAATCAATTTTGGCACATGGGGGGTGGGGGGAATTATTGCTCCTAACTTGAATTGAATAGAGTGATCCTTGGAAAGAGGAAATTATATTGGGAAGGCAAAAGTCAAAGTCAGTTAGCGGTCAAATTCGGTCATTCATTTTCAACGTGTACATTGAATATTTGTATTTGAGAATTTATTGTACATGATTTGATGTATTTTGATGAAATTTGCACTCAATGATGACCTGTACATGTATATGTATAGCAACATTACATACATGTTATGCTTTGGTTCACCTACAAAGCGTCTCTACCTGTGCGCTACACGTTTCTTGTTGACCGCTTTTGGTTGCACGCGTAACTATTATGATGCAATTCCATGGACAGTGCGCACACATTATAGCTGCACAACCTAAAACATGCAATGACGTCAGACAGGCTACCGATCTTGGAAGTGAACCAATGCATGGTGAATGTGAGGTCGAGGTCAAAGGTCATAGGTTTTCTGGTGTTACTGATGTGCTGGGCAGTACCTCCATGCTGCCTTTTCGGTTTACAATTTTTTAAAAAGTTTATTTATCTTTCAATTTTAGGAAAACATTGTGTACTACTGAAGGTGGACCCATGAGGACATCCCCCAATCTGTTGAAGTCAGTTCAGTTGGAAGTCCTGAATACCGTGCATGGTTCTGTCTACTCAGATCTGAATGAACACTGCCTTGACCAATACTTGATGGAAAAAGATGATCATGTCACTCAGCTTATAAAGAAAATCAGCTCCTTATTCATTCGGACTATTCTTCATCATCATGGCAGACTGCACACAGAACGTTTTGTTAATGAAAATAAGCCATCAAGAAGACACCAACTCACAAAAACTATTTTGTTTTTAGGACAATAAATTATATCACTGTTGTTACGGCCTGAAGCACACCAAGCCAAGCCTTCAATCACACTGTCTTTATTTATGGATTATCACACGAAAATCTCTTCCTACACATAAAACCAAGAATGGAGAAAAGAGGGAAAAACCCAAATAGGCCAGTCCAAGAGTAGGCAGGTCCAAGAGTAGGCAGGTCCAAGAGTAGGCAGGTCCAAGAGTAGGCAGGTCCAAGAGTAGGCAGGTCCAAGAGTAGGCAGGTCCAAGAGTAGGCAGGTCCAAGAGTAGGCAGGTCCAAGAGTAGGCAGGTCCAAGAGTAGGCCGGTCCAAGAGTAGGCCGGTCCAAGAGTAGGCCGGTCCAAGAGTAGGCCGGTCCAAGAATAGGCCGGTCCAAGAGTAGGCCGGTCCAGGAGTAGGCAGGTCCAGGAGTAGGCCGTTCCAGGAGTAGGCCGGTCCAAGAGTAGGCCGGTCAAAGAGTAGGCAGGTCCAAGAGTAGACAGGTCCAAGAGTAGGCCGGTCCAAGAGTAGGCCGGTCCAAGAGTAGGCCGGTCCAAGAGTAGGCCGGTCCAAGAGTAGGCCCCAAGGCAGGCCCAACAGTAGGCCCCAGGGCAGGCCCAGTAGTAGGCCACACGGCAGGCCCAACAGTAGGCACCAGGGCAGGCCCAGTAGTAGGCCACATGGCAGGCCCAACAGTAGGCCCCATGGCAGGCCCAACAGTAGTCCCCAAGGCAGGCCCAGCATGAGAGCGTAGGAGTAGGCAAGTCCACGAGTAGGCCCCAAGGCAGGCCCAACAGTAGGCACCAGAGCAGGCCCAACAGTAGGCACCAGGCAAGTCCACGAGTAGGCCCCAAGGCAGGCCGCAGTGGTAGGCAGCAAGAGTTCGATCAACGTCACCCTTCAGGTGAAGAGATTGCAGCTGGAGACTCTACAACCCCCGAAAAAGCACTCTGCCATAAGCCCTCCTCCAAAATGGCCACTCACTCCTCTGAATCACCTTCCTGGCCACTCCCCTGCCACACAGCCAATCATAGGCTTTAAACACATCGACCAAACCACTTGGTCTAACTCACAGGGGGGTGTGGGGGAAGGAAGAAGAAAAAGGTCACAAACCGTAACACTGTTGTGATGCTCTCCTGGGTACGGTACATCTTGAAGTGCCTGAAAATTGTGTGTATCAGCAGAATGTGGCTGTGGATTTTACTCGATGCCTATTGCCTATGGCGGATGTATTGCTACAATAAATGGAACTGAGGAACATTTGGAAATATGAATGAACTTGAATCATGTGAATTGAATAGGCCTACACTGAATCCCTCAGGCTACACTCAAGCTACAGCATGACGGCAATCTCACGACGGACTTTTCACACTAACTCAAGTTCAGAATTGAGGGATCATTATGCTGTACTTTGTTGGATTGCATACGTCATTAGACATTTGAAACAGCCCTTGAACTGATTTTGTTTCCATTTTAGAATGATTGTTATAGTGTTACCCCGGATTGTTGCATGGAATAGACTGTATTAGCTTACGAAGTTAAAGCTTAACTCACTGCATTATAACTGTGTATGTCGCCGATACAAATGACTTCTGTTCAAAGCTGTACATCGGCATTCAGCCCTAAATTGTCAATTTAAGGTAATAAAATACACTCTTTTATCAAATGCATTTGTAGGAGATACTTTTTTCTTTTTCTTTTTCCATAATTTGGCTAAGATAAAGCTAGGTACGGTTTCCTTCACGAGTGACAGTTTTACGTATTGTTTACATTCAAACTCGTACACCAATGCATGTACATCCGGGTTATCCGAGCAATTTTTGCCTTCTTTGGTAATGGCGGACATGCCCTCATGTGCTCACACGATCGCAACGTTAGCGGCAGAGGAACTGCGCACTCTTGTTTATTTATAGAACTCTGTGGCACCTCTATATCTCCAAAAGTGCTGAATAGTAAAAATTGAGACACGGCTCATTGTAAAGAACTCTCCATGGGGAATAAAATATGTTAATGATGATGTCATTGGCACTTCCATTATGACGTCATAATTCGACAAGTACAAAACTTCATCCGATCAAGATGGAATTTCTTGAACGCCATGTCGGAATAAACTGGTGGAGGAAAAAATAATAATGATGACCGTATGTAAAGAACTCTCCATGGGGAATAAAATATGTTAATGATGATGTCATTGGCGCTTCCATTATGACGTCATAATTCGACAAGTACAAAACTTCATCCGATCAAGATGGAATTTCTTGAACGCCATGTCGGAATAAACTGGTGGAGGAAAAAAAAATAATGATGACGTCATCGGTCATGTGGTTCGGCCGCCATCTTGAAAAAATTGGAAAAAATTTGCACCTCGATATCTCCGAAAGTGCTGAATAGAAAAAATTGAGACAAGGCTCACTGAAAAGAACTCTCCATGGGGAATAAAAGATGTTAATGATGATGTCATAGGTGCCTCCATTATGACGTCATAATTCGACAAGTACAAAACTTCACCCGATCAAGATGAAATTTCTTGAGCATAATCTAGGAATAAATGAGTTTAGAAAACAAATAATGATGGTCATCGGTCACGTGGTTCGGCCGCCATATTTGTCCAAAATGGCCGATAAAAAAGTACATTCCGGCAAGTCCTCGGTCTCTGACCGATTTTTCATTTGGCTGTCTGTCTGTTTGTCCGCACAGAATAAATATGATTTTCTCTGCAACCGTTGGTCCGATTGACAGGAAATATTCACCACAGGTGCAATTCCATCGGTGGAATTTTTAAATGATAATTATGATGTCATAGGTCACGTGGTTCGGCCGCCATCTTGGAAAAACCGAAAAACGTTGCACCTGTATATCTCCGAAAGGGCTGAATAGAAAAAATTGAGACATGGCTCATTGTAAAGAACTCTCCATGCAGAATAAAATATGTTAATGATGATGTCATAGGTGCCTCCATTATGACGCCATAATTCGACAAGTATAAAACTTCATCCGATCAAGATTAAATTTATTGAGCATAATCTAGGAATAAATGAGTTTAGAAAAAAAAAAAATGATGACGTCATCGGTCACGTGGTTCGGCCGCCATGTTTGTTTTAACACAAAAGCCTTTAAAAAAACTACTGAAAATACATCCTGGCGAGGGTTTGCAATCTCTGATTGCTCTTTTTCTTGTTGTTACTTGTAAGACAGCTTGTTATTGCTTGTCATGAGGCTTGTTGTTTCTCACCAAGTGGCTTGTTGTTACTTGTAAAACAGGTTGTTGTTACTTGTAAAACAGCTTGTGATTGCTTGTCAAGCAGCTTGTACTTTTTTAATCGCAATCATAATTTTGTTGCGAGATATGCATCTTTTAATATCAGTTTCTCATGTTAAAAACAGTTTCAAGAAATACTTTTGCGTGAGCAAGTTTCGGCATGTGTGTGCAGTCAAGTGTGCTGAGTCAAAGCCAGGTGACCATATAATTATTGTATGGCAATGCCAAATAATGAAACTACAACCCTCAACCATCAGACATCTATCTACCATCTCTCTGACATCATTGTTGTGAGATAATCAACCAAGAAGCTTTTATCAAGCTATGTATCGATGGTGTTATAACCAGTGGCCATAATTTGAGGGTAAGGAAGACGAGAGGTAGGACATTTTTAAGGCAGGTGTATTTCAGTCTGAGAGTGAGTAAACGCATGGAATATAATGGCAGGGAAGGGGTGGATAAGTTTAAATGGCAACTAGATATGTACCTGGATGTATTGGAGATACAGGAGTATGGAGATATTGGTAGGACTTGTAAATATAGCTTATGTGTGGATAGGTAATGGATACTGGAGTTGGTGCAGCACAGGCATGATGGGCCAAATGGCCTTGTCCTGCACCAAAGTTAACCCTTTGTGTGTGTGTGCACTTATATAAAAGCAAAGGTCTTTGCTGTAGATGAGGAATCAATTGTATCTATTTCCT
This sequence comes from Myxine glutinosa, assembly GCF_964187855.1. NCBI lineage: Eukaryota > Metazoa > Chordata > Myxini > Myxiniformes > Myxinidae > Myxine > Myxine glutinosa. The sequence continues at coordinate 114,366,568 of NC_136272.1, read as the reverse complement.
AAAACATCTCTTCATCAATATGACTTCACACTGAGTGTCAAGGAATTAAGCGCCTGGATTTTTAAATCACTGGATTCAAAATGGCCGAACTGCACTTGTAGTCCATGAGCCAGATAAAATTTGACTACCAAAAAAGAGGGCAAATCGCCACTATATTTTTCAGTTAGCCTTACATATTGCCTGTATGAAAAAATGTGATGGACATTTGAATTCGGTAGCTAAACCCATTAAATGGCCGCCATTTTCATATTTCATCAATTTTCATATCTCATAAATTTGGCCGTAACTTTTAATCGGCTGGTCTGAGGCACATGCACCCTACATAAGGTATGTTCACTGTTCAGTATGTCATTTGGCATATTTCAAAGTAAACTAAAAGGAAATTTGTTCACTACCTGTCGAGATAATTGGGAAAATATGTAAAAAATGTGTAATTTTCACGCAAAAATGCTCAACTTGCCCAGCTTGGGGAAGGTTGAATATTTTTCATTGCTGGCTGTCATTAATTATTTAATTAATAGGCTGTGCGCTTGTGGAGAGTTTCCCTGTGCCAGTGCATTTTGAGGGTAATTTACACCCAAAAAACATTCTTCAAATCCGTAAAAACGGAATGTAGAATAAAATCTATAAGTTGTGTGTTATATATAGGGACATTTGCAAACAGAAATTTTAACGCAGAGCCATTTTATGTTACTTCAGGTGAAGAATGATATACGTTTGATTGCAGTCATTTCATATACATGATATAATAATCCACTTACCGATGATGGTGTCTGTTCGTACTCTGGTCAGGCTTGTATCGTCTGACTTCTGGGAGTTGTATGCCCCCGGTTGCTCGTCGTACTACCCTTGTTGTTTCACCGCTGACATCATCAGATGGTTGCCAACTGTCACTGGACGTTTCGACCCATTTGTCTTTATGCGGCTTCCAATGGGGATCTTCGCGACGATACCATAACCAGCATGACGCCCTCCCTGCTTGCTCTCCTAGTCTGCGTATAACTGTCCTCCTCTGCCTTCCTCGAATACCTAGCATTTGGCACATCCTCTAAAATGACTGCGCAGGGAATCCGTGACAGTCCACCTCCACAGGGAATAGTCATGTCTTCCAGCCCCTCTGTTGACACATCTCCATCAGCTCGGCGTACTTGGCACTGTTCCTCTCATAGGCCTCCTCGTGCCTTCTTCCCATGGGACTGCTAACTATCACGATGATGATCTTTCGCTGAGTTGACCAGATAACAACATCTGACCGAAGGGTTGTATGCACAATATCTGGAAAGGCTAGCTTCTGGTGCAAGTCCACCTGCATCTCCCACGTAGATCCATCTAGAAGGCACGCCTTTGATTGATGAATATGTGTAGGCCTCTGATGTTCTTGCAGACTTTATATGTAAACAATGTGTGTTCGTTCAGTCATCATCGCTATCCAACGAAACGTTTTCAACCTGTAGATATTCTTCTTCGTCATTCACCATGTTGGAGCATGTCAACAGCTTGCAGGCTTCTGTACATTTGAGTGCATTGATAATACATGTGCAGTCAGATGGCCGGCAAGATCGAGCACACTTGCAAGACAGGAGACTTATCACGACCTCTGGAGCTGGGGACCTGTCATCCACTTTATAACTGGAATGCCGTTTCCACTTGATGTCCATCCATGACCTGCGATAGGATTGGGAATGTCTGGGGAGTTAATCAAACTACGTCTCCAGATAGCAGCCTGGTAGTTTGCTCGAAGTGTGTGTTGTCGAAGTGTGTCCTCACATGGGGGAAGCTGTCCGGACTCGATTTCCCCGCTTCTGCTACGGAACATTTGGTATCGTAGCTCGTTTACTTCACTTATTTTAGTGTTGCGGCAGTAAAGTTGGCATGTGAAATCTTGAATGACATTGAATAACTCGTTTGAGATGTCCCAGTTGTTGCCAAGTGACGCAAAGGCTTCTCTGAACTTCTCATCGCGTAGGAGAATTTTCAACGCTTTCAACTTTCCTTGCCCAGCAAGTGAGCTGACAGTATCACATCCAGTCCATGGATGAAGTCCCAATAAGGCAGTACAAACATCTCGTCCCAGTGCTGCAGCCAGTTTGGTGATGTCGACAAGCCTGACTGATGATTTGTTTCCACGTCTTATGAAGAGTTTGCTGTTGATATCTCGACTCAGTGCGAGGCAAATGATGAAGACATCAGTGTCTTCGGTGACACAGATCAGGGATGAATAGCTGTCTGCGGCATGTTTGGCATGCAGCAATAGGCGTGTATCAGCCTCTTCTTGGCTTGAGTTGAGATCTTCAACTTCTTGCCAACTGTCGTGGGTAAGCTTCAGGCAGAGATCACCACACGTCACAAACATAACTCGGTTTCCAAGCTTCTCTCTCTTCTGTTGGTCTTTCCAGTTTTCAGCTAGGAAAGAAGTGAGCTGGTCTTTGCTCTCGGTACATGACAACAGCCGCCTCCAATTTTGTATCTTGTGGCCTGGCATTATCTTGATGTAGGCAACCCCATCTTCTGAACAATGATTAGCGCGCTCAGCGGCTTTGATTGATTGATCTTGATAGATATCGAATACCACATCGATCCTCTCACTTCCCTCGCTGGCATGGATCATTTGTGCAAATACATGATCAGAGAGTTCATTGAATGTGCGATTCTCACCATGAAGTTTCTGGATGAGTCCCATTGCATCGATGAGGGTAGCAGATGGGTGAGGGACTTCCTCCACTGGTGATACTTTGGTCTCTAGGTGTTTCGACAAAACAGCTTTATTCGTCTTTTTAATACATTAAAATATACTTATTAGTATATTTTTTATTAGTACCGAGTATTATTAGTACCGAATTTATTATTAGTATAATTAGTATATTATTAGTATAAGTAATACTTACTTTAAAATATGCCAAATGACATACTGAACATATCTTATGTCGCGGAGCATGTGCCTCAGACCAGCCGATTAAAAGTTACGGCCAAATTTATGAGATATAATATAAAAAAAATAACCACCTTTAGAGGCCATTTTTCCCTGCAAAGCAGGGGTTGGCCTTTTTCGGGAACCGTGGTTGTTGTTGTTTTTCGGTCCCCTTTTTGAAGCAATGTTTTACGGCTGGATGCCCTTCCTGACGCCAACCCTTTTTGCCGCCTTTAACGACAAACAGGGAAGATGATGAAACATGAAATATGAAAATTGATGAAACATGAAATTGGCGGCCATTTTGGAAAATGGCCACCAAAATGGGTTTAGCTACCGAATTCAAATGTCCATCACATTTTTTCATACTAGTGGGGGGGCCAATGTTTTCCCGTTGAATTAAAATGTTAATTTGTGGACACTGGTTGGGTTGTCTTTAGGGATGATAGAAGTTGTAGAAAAAATATGTCTCCATTTTTTTCAAGTTCTTTATAGCGGCCATTTTGGATTATCAAAATGGCGTTTGTTGAAAACCGAAATTGTCATTATCTTGGCTTCTAAATGACCTAGAGTGTTAATTTTGGTGTCCAAATGTACATATTTGCGGATACTTAATCCAATAAACACACATTTATACACCTACATATGATCAAAAGGGTTCTTATGGCAGCCATCTTGGATTTTCACGCACTTATGCCAACACATATATATATTTTTTTCCATCATTTTCACTTCTAAATCACATAAAGGCTGGACTTTAGTGTTCAAATGTACACTTATAATGTCTTTGTGCAATATTTTTAGTTGGCAGTGTTCATTGTTACATTGAAGGATCTCCATCCTCCTCATCATCAGTGTTATCGATTCCCATGGGGCGCTCCTGACCCGTGTTACCACACACCTCTTCATCTGCCCCACACATACACATCTCAGAACAGTTGAGATGCTGAGACCTGCATGAGCAGTGAGACATGCATTGGGTCTTCTTGCAGTTACATTTGATTAGATGTGTGATGGCAGCTGGGGCTGGAGGGTCCTTGGTTGTGATGGGCACCAGCTGATCTCCTTCTGCTCTCCATCCATGTTCTGTTGGTTGTGGAAGCTGGGGGTCCGGTACATCAGCCTGATGCCACACCATGGCCTGGAAATGTGCACGAGCAATGGCTTCATGTAAAGCTCCCCGTGTTGGTGGCAGCTTCTGTGCCTCTAGCTGTTTCTTGGTAAACAGTCTCCACCTCAGCTTGCCCACATCCACAACTGTAGTACGAGGCTCATACAGCTGGCATACAAATGCCTCAATGTCACTTTCTGTGTCAGCTCTCAGCTCCTCAGAGGCCCCAAGGTCATGAAACGCAGATACCACCTCAACAGAGCACCTATTGAGGGCTTGCCAACATGTGAGCTTTCCCTTGCCGGCAAACCGACCAGTCTGGTCTGCTCCCGTGAATGCATGGAATCCTGGTAGGGCTGCAGCCTTCCTGACACCAAGTTCATGTACTATTGGTTCCAGTGAGATTTGCCTCTTCTTGTTCCCCACACCCGTGATGAAGTATGTGTCTTTGCATAGTTCATGGTACCGGTGGAGTGCTAGGATGAATACATCAGTATCAGGTGACTGAATGTACAGCTGTGTTGCACCTCTTCGGACGGCATCTAGACTGTGAAGAAAGATCCTCGTATCAGCCTCCTCCTGGGAGCTACGGAGATGCTGTACATCCATGCAGTTGGAGAAGACATCCTGCCTTGAAGTGACGATGAAGACCTTGGTAGTCCCCTCAAAGTGACACAGAGCTTTCTTTGCCAGATAGACAGTTAGCTCATCTTTGGTGTTGGTGTGCGACAGGAACTGTTTTGCTGTCAGTTTCCCAATCGGGGTGCTGTCTTGAACGTGGTAAGCAGTGGGCGGCTTGCCACCTTGGCGCCTCTCCCGTGTGGCCTCTTTCAGTGAATTTGGCAGATCATATCGGTCAAACACGAGGTGGACTTCATCATACCCGTTGGTCTTGCAGTCCAGTGTTGCATTGAAATGGCCAGCCCACTGGGCACATGTTTTGACCCATTGTGGCTTACCCATTGCTTGCACTAATGCCATGCCGTCTATGACAGTCACCTTCTTGGGAGGGGGTGGAGTATGTTCAGGATTGTCGTCGTCTGGCTGCTGACCAGTGCCAGTTGACTTCTTGGGTAGATCTTCTAGGATGCCCATGAGCTTGCTTTTGTCTGTGCATGGTAGTAGTGTCCCAGCCATTGCAAAGAGGGTTCATGGAAGCGCGGTGAATTCATATTGACCTATGGCATCCTTCAAGTTGATCTCTGGTCGTGAGCGGGCCACGATCAGCATGCGCGCAAACAGTGACCTGTCGTCTTTCAGCTCTACAACCTTGTCTGCCAGTTTGTGCTTCACAGCTTTCCTGGCACTCTTCCACATCTTCAGTTTGACCTTTCCCATTCTGGCCCAAAGGTTGATTTCATTTGTGTTGATGCGCTCTGCAACAAACATGTTATACGCTTTCTGACCAATCTCATCTTGGTTGCAGACATCCTTCTGTACTTCAGCTGGCATCACCACCTTGGTGATGATAGTCGTCAGGTCTTCACCCTCATGCGTCATGGGATTCATGGACTCTCTGATCACATTCTTCAGTCGACGAATGCTGTCTTCCTGCCGAGCCCAGACTGTGGTTGATAGGTCGTGGTGCTCCTTGCGTGTAGCTGATTGTGAGCCAGCCATCTGACGGGCTTCTTCAGCAAGCCTACTCAGCTCTGGTGCTGTCAGAAAGAACCTTTCGCGGGCACTGGCATTCTGGGTAATGCCCACAATACCCCCTGTCACCTTCATGATCCTGTTGATGTGCTCCAGTGCATGGTCCACACCTACAGCACAGAAGGGGATTTCATTCTTATGGACACTGAAGTTCCCATCCATGAACTCTTGGTAGATCCCTGGATCTGTCATCTTCAGGGCCTTCATCTCTGCAAGGTACCGGGGAGTCAGCCTGGCATATTTCTGTTTGTCATGTGCAAAGAAGTATATGCACATCTCATCCAGTGAAGACAGGTGAAGCTCAAATTGTCCATCACGGGTGGCACGGATGAATGTGTATATCAGCATTATCATCCGCATGTAGCGTCGCACAAACTTGAACAGTGGACTCTTGGCTTCTTTCCTCTCATCAAACTTTGCCATGGCCTCCAGGACTTCGTTTGACTCGAGGACAGCTAGCATGTTGTTCTGCGCGCTTGTCATCTCCTCTCGGTTGTGTAGATGACAGCTCTGGGCAACCTGTTGTGCTGACTGGGTACATGGGCCCCTCAGATGGGGATGCTCTTGGAAGAATTCGTCCACATAGAGGTCGAAGAGGGCTTGGACAGTGGTGATGTGGGCCTCCAAAGCCCTCTTCATGTGCTTGGCTTCCAGTATTTGTCTGGTCGTTGTTGGGCCATAGATATCAGCCTCAGACCAAGCCTCGTCAAGACCACTGTCCTCTATGGCATTCTCAGCAGCCCTCAGTGCAGCCATCACAGTGTGCATCTCCCCTAGTCGCAGTACCCACTTGCCTTTGCAGTCATCTCTGGTCATCTCCAGCTGTTTGGCTCGCTCATACAGGGCCATGTCTAAGGTGATCACTGTCTTCCTATCGGGACCCATGACCATGCAGTTGATTTGCTGTGTCTGTTTCAAGACTGTTATCAGTGTTTGCCATTCATGGGCTGGTGCTGCTACCAATGGCAGGGCGTTGACCTCTGTCAGAGGCTTCGAAGAGGAGAGCAGTGAGTTGTAGGCTGTCCAAGTTGGGATATCGTGATGCTTGATCCTACTGCCAGGTGGTTGTTTTGGATCGTGGACGAGTGACCCAACAGGGTCAGCATGCTGGGGTTCTGCAGCTTGCAGCTGGTCATCTGGTGGGATGATGTCGTCTTGTACGTCCTCAGCTTCAGCTGTTCGCATGATTGTGCGTGAAAGTAGCCACACTGTGTCCGTCGCAGAGTACGGCTTGGTGAGATCTGGGTTTGACCGTGTCTTGAAGCTATACGTGGTACCTGTGGCAGATTGTTTGTTTGGTGCTTGGCAAGGAACAAAGTCTGGAGCAGTCAGAACCTTGAGTGAGCGGTGTCTGGCCTTTCGGTCATGTAGTGTCAGTGTTCTATGTTCATCTGTGGAGGGTGCATGTTCCCGTCGTTGGTAGAGTGCCCAGGCTGTAGCATGGAGTGTCCGCTTCCCATCAGGTGTGTCTTCATTGAAGTCACTGTTGTCCACTGCAAAGAAGACAAACGTCCCTATGCGCATGGTTCTTGGAAAGTATACACCCTGTTCTGTCGTAGACTCTATGACTGAGTTGGCCAGCTGTGTCTCCAACCGCAAGATCCGACTATAATCAACAGACAGACCGAACCCATGCAGGAAATCCAGAAGCTTCTTGTTTCTGGTGGACTGATGGACTACAATGGCAACGGCAAGCTGCTGTGGCCATTCTAAGCGATGGCGGAATGGTGCATCTGGCTCTTTGGGCTTGTACGTGACTTGGCGTTTTGACTTGTAGCCGTACATGATGTTCTGACTGATGGTTATAACATCTCGATGAATAGTGGCTGAGCGCATAGTCTCTGGCTCAATGCTCGTGGCTGGTCCTTCCAGTAGCCAGCGGAGGAAAGCATAGAGTACTTTGGGTACATGCTTTTCAGCATCATCAGTGTTCATTTCTCCTTCAAATTGCCATGGGTGCTTGTTCTGACAAGCAATGGCACTGCGGAGAACAGAGGCACTCTCAAACAGTTGTTCGATGTTTTTTTCATTTGTCTTCGTCATTGCATCTTCGACAGCTGCATCACGCACGGCAGTGGAGAATACACAGTCTGACTCGTTTCGACGTTTTGGTTTCATGAAGTGAACGTCATCAATGTGAGAGTTGATTTTCTCCTTCATGCCTTGGGTAGTAGGTGATGGGACATTGTGCACACCATTATTGTCAAGAATCCTGGAGTAAACCGACTTCAGGTCAGACATGTTGAGAATTTCACCAGCTTGGAGTAGAGAGCGAACAAGGCTGACAAACTCAATGTCTGCGGCTATTTTGATAACATTAGTTTCTTGCAGTATGTGTTCTTTGTCATCACTTGATGTCCCACTCTTGGGAGCACGTTGGACATTCTGCACCCAGCATGGGAGATGATACTTGACGTCGATCGCATGAGCATCATGTGCACTGATGGCAGCACTCAGCTGAACTTTCCACTTGTGGTTGCTGCCTTCTTCAACAGCTTTCTTCAGCTGTTTACCTGCGTTGAACGTGCATACAACATGTACACTTTCCTTAGTGACCTCTTGACAGAAGAAACAAAGGTCTCTGTTGAATGGAGTTGATGATGAACGTGTGAAGCGAAGAGTCTCGTCTTGCGTAGAACCTGAGGTACTTGCAGCGGCAGGTGCAGAAGAAGGACGTCCACACCTCTTATGAAGATGCTGGGTGTCGCCATGTTCGCAGGCTTTCTGGTGGCGAACTCTAGCACGCTCCAGGTGAGCAGTGTTGCATGTAGATCCATAACATGCCCGGTGCCACTTTGCTTTATTGTTCCTCAAGTCAGTGGCAGTGAAACAGCTTAATCGTTCGCTGATCTGTTTGAAGTCGGCATCACCATATCGTGCCCTCTCCTGGATGAACTGGAGAAACTTTGCATATGAGCCCAGTGCTGGCTCAGTCACTAGTGCACCTTGGGGATCCTGGCACTGAATGCAAAGTGTGAAATCAGTTTCTTTCTTGGTTTTCTTGCTTTTTGGCTCCATCATAGCTCAGGGTCACGAATCTGGAACATACAAATAACAAATAACAATTAAGATAGATGTGCATTAAGTTAGATTTTGGACACTGGTTCGGCTGTGCCATAAAAACCTATTTTTATCCCTTGTAGGTTATTAAAGAAGGTTTCATTCAATTCTCTATCCCCAAAAATGTACAACTGGACACCAGAATCGAAACTCTAGGTCATTTAGAAGCCAAGATAATGGAATTTTACGTTTTCGACATCCGCCATTTTGAAAATCCAAAATGGCCGCCATAAAGAACTTGAAACAATTGGAGACATATTTTTTCTAGAACTTATATCATCCCTAAAGACAGCCCAACCAGTGTCCAAAAATTAACAAGCAATTTCACCGGGCATTTCAATCTGCTACATTGGCCCCCCCACTATACAGGCAATATATAATTCCAACTGAAAAATATAGTGGCGACTTGCCCTCTTTTTTGGTAGTCAAACTTCAAAATTCGATGGTGGGCACAAGGACTTTTGGGCATCAAAAGTGCTTTTTCAACCACAAACACAGACTGCATTCGCACCTGTTCCATCCCATTTATTTGTTCTCCATCGCCATATGAAAGCAAAGTGTTATTTTAGTGATGGTGTGTTCATTCTGAATGTCATATCAACACAAACTTAGTGGCATTGTTAAATAATCTGTTTATTTCACTCAAGCACTAAATAATAAAAGGTAAGACCTTTTTACCTTCTTAACAAACCGGGCTTGTGTTTTGTCTGTGTTCCGCTTAATCTCCCCTAGAAGGTATGGCATCGATTATTGAAAACTTACCTGATGGCGCATTATTAATCCTGCAAGTGGAAGACGAAAAAAAAGGCCAGATTAGTTAGCACCAGGACTAGAGTACATAATCCGCTTTACAACCACCCCAACTGCTCCTAGGGTTCTGAGCACCACTAAGGTGGCGATTAAAAGAGAACTGCTTTTTTTAAAGGTTAAAAAAGTGTAATTTTAAAAGCAGGTGCAATTGTAACGTTTAAAAAACAACATCTTACAGCACATACACATGGCGAGAAGGGAAACTATACAAAGGAACTGGAAATGTAACCCAGGCAATCCAAGCTGCGACTTGAGAGATATAAAATAAAAGAATTTGCCCGTGTGGTTTTCAATATAAAGGGAGGCCATCAGCAAATAAAACGATTTGAGAGTTTAAAAAAATAAACACATCACAGCTGCTCGACTAGTGTCCTCGAGCGAATGTGTGCTCCTTTTTGCTGACGATTCAAGCATCTTCAGTCCTCAGTCATCAGTCATCGCCTCTTACACCTGCGTGTGATGGCGAGTGATCACGCCTCCTGACGTGCTCTCGCCGTACGGAAACTCCTCGGCCCCATCGGGCTCGTCGACCTGCTCAGAATCGTGGCAAGACGACTGCCCGAGGCCCGGTATGACAGACAACGGTGCGTATTCGTCGTCGTAGCGTTGGAAGGCCGGTCCGTAGTCCCTGGCGACGCGACGTGCCGCCGGCTCGCAGGGGTAAGCGTGCGGTGGAAGGTACTGGCTCGGGTGAAAACCGGGACGGTTCCGCACGCTCAAGCCGGGACTTCTCGGCACGATCTCTCCACACAGCGGTTGCAGGACTTCTCGGTCCTCGATGTAGAGGTTGTCTTGTGGAAGGGGGAGTTCGTTGTCTACGTCGCAGCCACCAAGATAGTAGTCGCCTTCTGCGAACTCGTCAATTTCTTCGAGAGGCGGCGACAGCCAGTCGGATGTGTCCCACGTAAGACCTGAAAAACAAATGTGCGAGTTGAGCGGAAGTTTCACCGGCAATGCACATTGAGATTATTTCATCAATTGTTGTATTTTCTGATTAAAAAATGTAAAAAATCTCAATAAATTACTGGGAATAGGTTCAACTGTGTTTGAGTTAGGCTTGTTTTGGTTCAACTGTGTCTAGCTTGTTTTGTGTTTGTCTTTAGTACTCTCAATTTGCCTAAATCAAAACTAAACAAACAACCAAAAAAGAAGAGTATTTTTATCTTTTTTTAATTTAAAAAAAAATAAAAAAAAATCTTTTTTTTATTTAAAAAAAAATAAGAAAAAACCTTTAAAAAAAATAAAATTACTGGGAATAGGTTCATCGTTGTTTGAGTTGCTCTAGCTTGTTTTGTTGTTGTCTTTACTACCAATTTGTCTAAATCAAAACTAAACAAACAACCAAAAAAGAAGAGTATTTCTTTCTTTCTTTTTAATTAATAAAAACTTTTTTTTTTAATCTTTTAAAAAATAAATTACTGTGAATAGGTTCATCATTGTTTGAGTTGCTCTTTCTTGTTTTTTGGTTGTCTTTACTACTCCCAATTTGTCTTGATCAAAACTAAACAAGCAAAAAAAGAAGAAGAGTGAGAGAGCAGAGCTCACTGTGTGCAAAAGAAACCTGAATATCATTAAAGTAACAAAAATAGAGAAAAGGGGTGCAGTTGAGAAACACTTTGGTAAGTCTAAGGCAACAATGCACAGGTGCACGCGTTCACACAATGTACACGGCACGCGGTTGCGCACGGAGGGGCAGGTAGCAGCAGCAGGACGGAGGAGACACGGAAAGATGGCATAAAGTTTGGTCACCTCGACAGAGAGAATTGTCCATGTCCAAATAGGTAACTGATGACAGGAAGCGATGGAATGATGGGAAAAGGCAAACGTTGGGGAGACACACAATGGTTACGTCATATCAGCAATGTGAACATTGTATTCTGCGTGCGTACACTCCATTTTAATCCCGTACCAAATGAGGATTCCATTCCACACACCGTTTATAAATCATGGATATTGTTAGACTTTATCAAGAATTCTAACAGAGCTACTTGTAATTACTGCTTTCATTTTGGGAGCATCCCCAACCTCATGTACAAAAACAACAACAACAACAACAACAACAAAATATCAAGCAAACTGTTGCAAATTGCAGTAAATTCCTTTTTTCCCAATAAATTTATATTTACACCAAATGCACAAATATCACACATTGGAAATAAATAAAAATACAAAACAAGTACACATACATTCAAAGTACACCGCCCCCATGCCAAATAATTAAATATCCTACAGCGCGGCATTGCCGGGGCGCCTCCGGCGCCCGGCAATACCGCAGTGCAACTCATTGAGGCTGCATTGGGAGGGAGAGGTGCACACTAATTGATTGATTAATTGTATAATTAAAATCAATAAAAGATTATCACAAAATATTTTCATAATCAATTGGCTAATAGCATAACTAAACCACCAGTGCTTCATCCGAAGATGTATCTTTTAGAAATTTAATTAAATAAGTCATTTATAAAAAATTTAATAATTAATTGATTACTCAATAAATAATTAATCGATTAATCAATAAATAATTAATAGATGAAATGATTAATCAATAAATCAAAAATATCCTTGATAGCCACATCACTTGGACATTTGTCATGTCCAAATATTAGCTTCCCAGCTCAAAAGGTGCCTGAGATATTGGCCAAATGAGAAAGAAAATAAATAAATGATTAATAATGAAAATAAATAAATAATAATCATTAAAAAATTAAATTATTAATCAATTCGGTCACAGAACACAGAAACCACCACCATTTCATCAGAATCTGTAACTGAAAAAAAAAAATTTTTTAGTAATTAATCGAATAATTAAATAATTAATCGATTAATTGATTGATCAATAAATCAAAAATATCCTTGATAGCCACATCACTTGGTCACTCATGTCCAAATATTAGCTTCCGAGCTCAAAAGGTGCCTGAGATATTGGCCAAATGAGAAAGAAAATAAATAAATGATTAATAATGAAAATAAATAAATAATAATCATTAAAAAATTAAATTATTAATCAATTTGGTCAGAGAACACATAAACTACCACTATTTCATCAGAATCTGTAACTTTAAAAAAAAAAAAAAATTTTTTGTCATTAATCAAATCATTAAATTACTTAATCGATTAATTGATTAATTAATAAATCAAAAATAGCCTTTGCAGCCAAATCACCTGGTCATTGGCATGTCCAAATAACAGCTTCCTAACTCAAAAGGTGCCTGAGTTAATGGTCAGAAGAGAAAGGAAATTTGATTAATTAAATAAGTACTTAATTAATCGCTAATAATTAAATAACTCCTCAATTTATTGATTAATCAAAAAACAAAAAATAGCGTTTTTGACAAAGCACTTTCTCACTATTGTGCCAAAATTTCAGCTTCCTAGCTCAAAGGATGGCTGAGATATCACCCGGACAACCAAACAAACAAGAAAGAAAGCAAGAAAACAAGAAAACAAACAAGAAAGCAAGAAAACAAACAAACAACCAGAGTGAAAACTGAGTACTCCCTTTCAGCGTGCGTCACTGCCAAGCTCCCTTCGGTGCCCGGAAATGACGATTTGCAATGCCTGGAGATGGCATAGGAAAGGTGCGGTGTACAACTATCTACTATCATGACGAAATGAGTTCCCATACCTAGTTGTGGAAGAGGGGTGGCGGAAAATTTGGACTCTACGAAAATCTTTGAAAAAAACTTTGAAAAAATTGGAAAATTTGAAATTTGGAATAAAAAATAACAAAAAAATCAAAATTTACACAATTGGTTATTTGTTTAATAAATCTTTTAAATGTTTATCTCCAGGAAAAATGTCCAGAAACATCTAATGAATGAAGAGCTAGTTTTGCTCATGAAGGCTCATGTCGATGTGCGTCGGAGCAGGACAGGTACACCAATGGATGAAATGAACAGGATTTTGATTGAGGTAGGATAACCGCCATGGGAGGCAAGGAGAAGCTGACGTTTCGGCCGTTACCCCTTTGTCAGGGGGAAAAGGGAAGGAAGTTACACATCACTTACACTCCTCTAATGAAGTTACACACCTTTGGTGCTGGTGATGAATTTGTTAAAGTTTGGAGGACATGTGAACCTCCTTCCCCCCTTTAAAAATATTAACTTCATCTGAATCTGCCATTCATGTTGAATGTTTTAAAATACGATAAACTTTAGCGAATTTGGTCCTTGGGTTAAAATCGAAAAATGATAAATATACACACAAGGTAAAACATGCTGATGGGAATATTCCAACACAAGGTCGATGGTTCCCAAGGTTCTTGCTTTGAGGTGAATGAAGTAATTCGTTATCTTTACTTTCTTGGTTTGTGGTGTACTGTACGTTTGATGTACATAATAAATAACATACTTTTCATTTTTACCTTGTAGCCGGAAGGCTGTAGGGCAATGCCGTCTGAAACAGCGTTTGTCTGTCCGTCCGGTGTATGTACATGTATGTATATGTATGCATGTCCCTTCCGCCAGCATTTTTCAGGTTTATGCCCTTTAAAATTCGTTTTCTGTACAACCGTTGTCCAACACAAACAAACGATTGACACAAAAGTTTCACCATAGGAGTGCCTCCTCCTGTATAATTTTATGACAATTATGACGTCATAGGTCACGTGGTACGGGCGCCATCTTGGAAAAACCGAACAAATTTGCACCTCCATATCTCCGAAACCGCTCCATGGAAAAAATTGAAAGGTGACTCATTAGAAATTACTCCCCATGGGGAATAATCGAAGCTAATGAAGATGAAATAGGTGCCTTCATTATGACATCATAAATAGACAAGTAGAACGCTTGATCCGATCAGTGTGAAATTTCTTCAGCGTGATCTATAGATAAATTGGTCGAGAATTTTTTTAATGACGTCATCAGTCACGTGGTTCAGCAGCCATATTTTTACAGCATAGTCTGTAGGGCAATGCCGTCTGGAACAGCGTTTGTCTGTCCGGTGTATGTATGCATATATGTCCCTCACAAACGTCCACCAATCTGACCTGAGGATATGGTCACATGGCAGGGGGACAGCAGATTGTCCACTCAGCAGATCCAAGCACGGCTACGCCATTATTAGACTATCTAGAATTCTAGACTATCAATCTTGTTATCTTTTTACTTGTACCCATATAGCAGCTCCTTTCTGAGAACACCCACGTGTCTTGTGTTGGTAATAATTGCTGATGATGATGATTCTTCTTCTTTTCCCTCTGTCTTTCCCTCGTGGTCCCCCTGTGCTGTCTTTCCCTCGCAGTCCCCCTGTGCTGTCTTTCCCTCGTGGTCCCCCTGTGCTGTCTTTCCCTCGTGGTCCCCCTGTGCTGTCTTTCCCTCGTGGTCCCCCTGTGCTGTCTTTCCCTCGTGGTCCCCCTGTACTGTCTTTCCCTCGCGGTTGTCAGCTCTTTCACGAGCCTCGATTCAGTATACAGAAAAAGAAAAAAAAGTCTTTGGCAGCACATGCCTGTGGATAGCATCAATGGCTCAGGGAGCACGGTCATGCCACTGATGCAGTGCCCCTGCAGCTTAGAACAGGAATTTGTAATTTAATGGTTCCGGCGATAGCTCACATACTCTTTGGGAAGGACACCATTAGATCTTTAACTACTATCACTAATCCTCATGGCCAGCTAAGGGGCATAGCGACCCACTTGGGGAGGAGGTGAGTTGACCATTTTGCACTTCGTTCCCAGTTTTACGTCCATTCGAGGGATGGCACATGCATTGATGAATCACCCTGCCTGCAAGACAATCACCTGCCTGGTATGACAATTTAAAACTGGGCCAGGATTGAAACCCAGGCGAGACAGCTTGGAGGTGAGAGTGCGTACCTCAAGGCCATCCTACTGCCTGCTGATGATTCCTAAATATAAATAAAGAAACAACAAAGTACACAAGAAACCAAGAAAGTAACCATTCTCGAAATAGCTTGGTGACACCAAATCAAAGTGAAAAATTTCAAACATTTATCAAAGATGAGTGACGTCAATTCTCTTTTTTGCTTAATGAATGGCACACCCTCGGATAGTTGTGAGGATTTTATGGGGGTGGGGGGCGATGGGGAGGGAGAGGGGTTCACCGTGGACGAAGCCAGTATAGTCAGGTTCACTGTTTTTTTTCGTTCAAAATTTTTGGAGATTAGCAAAACTATACATTTTTGGAATATTCAGAGCATGAGGAATCCAAAAATTAATGTTGGCATTTGCGTAGACACCTTTGCGAAAATGACACTCAGGACAGTGATGAAGATCTGTAAAAGCATATTCCTGAACGGTATAGACCTAGTAGATCCTGTGTATAGGACTTATAGTTCAATCTGATACTAACAAGGCTGCTTTCTTGCTTTATAAACCCATACCTATAACTTCAAAGGACTTGCAACATCATGTATTATGTAATAGTTATATCACAAATATAAAGTCAATGGTTTTCAATTACCTTTGTTTGTTGCTTTTCTATAATCCTGAGCACTATTTTAAGGCCGTTGGATTCCTTGATCCAGAAAACATAGGATTCGCATGTTTAATTAAGTTTCTCGGTTGACTAGAAGCCGAGATAGCGCAAAATATGTATTTTATGGCGGCCATTTTAAAAATCCAAAATGGCGGACATGCAGGTGTCTGTGCAAATGCCAACATTGATTTTCGGATTCTCCATGCTCTGATGATTCCAAAAATGTACAAGTTTGCCAATCTCCCAAGATTTTGAACGAAATTATATTTGTTAACATAGTTAACATTTTAATCATGCGTGGGGTATTCAAAGTAATCCTTAATTGTGCATTCCAAAGTGGCAGCCATGGACATTAAAAAAAGAGTAAACAAAGCCTGATCCAACATAACTCAAGAATCATTATCTTCCAAAACTGGCAAGGTACTCAGAAACAATGAATCCATCTAAAGAAAACTCGACGAAGATCACTTCAAGATAACCCAGAAGAAGATATGTTGGATGTTCAAGGAAGACTAGACTGTGAAGAAGACCGTCAAGTCAGCTAAGGCTGCACAACTTGACATTTGTCTCCTGTCTGAGCAGATATTTATCTCATCAGCAACATATTTGTCTTCTTACTGAGAAAATGGTCTCTTCCGATAATGATGGAGCAAACATGGATGTCAGCAAAACTCCAAAATTGACATGTGGTGGAAACAGCGCCGCCTTTGGTGGTAGCTGGTATTACAAAACATCTTCCTTTATCTTGTAATATGGAGTATGTATGATACACTGATTAATAAAATTTCTTTAAAAAATTACAAAAATTCTAAAGTGCAATTTCCAAGAATGTGCCGCAGTACATTGCCCACCTTATTTGGGCCGAGAAGGGTACTCCCGCCCTCAGAGTGGTAGTGTCCGCTAGTTATACCAAACAATTCCAACTTTCCATCTTGCAGGATTGCTGTTGTGAATGGAAGGTTTAACTCAACCAAGCTGAAGGAATATCTGTTATCGAGATGTTCTGCATCCAAGAATGGATTTTACCATTGCTGCTGTTGTATGATCCTTGGTGGAATAATAGCTTTTGCTTCCGAATCAATGTTGGATTGGAAAATCTTGAGACAATCTGATCAAGAAACACATTAATTAAGTCAACATTTGGACTGTGTGGCCAGAGCTGACAACTTTGTTTCTGTCTTGTATCCGCCTTCACAACGCGTGTTGGATGGAATTGCTGGATAACGAAGAGCATTCTTGATGTGATCATTCTTTGTGGCAGGAAAAACATACGGTTGAGGGGAATAACTTCACGACGCTAACCAAGTTTCATGTGGATGTTGACTCTGTACTAAAAGATCACCTGGAGAACGATTAGCCTCAAGTGACTGTGAAAAGATCACCTGGAGAACACCCAGGCACTACTAACCATCTGTCTACAGATTCAGGATGAGCGAATTGAACTCAGTTGCAAACAAATCAAGAGATTCAATTGTGAAGGATTGCGGTAGATTCCTGTGCTGGATGGATGGAACAACAGGTTCTTTGACTATATTCAACAAATTGTCATTTATGTGAGACTTTTATTCATTGCTTCAGATATGAAATCTTTCCTCTTCTCCAATGGCTTGATCTCTGATCATCAATTTGGTTTCAGACCTGGTCACTCTACTCTGGACAGGCTGCTTCTGCTTTCTCAACAATGGATGGAGGTCCTCAACACCAAACAGGAAATTAGAGCTGTCTCCCTTGACATTTCACGTGCCTTCGATACGGTCTGGCACCCTGCTCTGCTCACCAAACTCTCCTCCTTTGGTATCCATGGAAATCTCCACGCATGGCTGGCGGACTTCCTCTCTGGTCGTAGTCAACGTGTGGCCCTGAATGGGTTTCTCTCATCTCCTCTTCCTGTTCAGGCTGGAGTTCCCCAAGGTAGTGTTCTGGGACCTGTGCTTTTCCTGGTCTTCATCAATGATCTCTCTGACTCTCTTGAAAATCCTCTCTATCTCTTTGCTGACGACTCTACTCTCTGTCACTCCATTCCTCATCCCTCAGATTGGCAGACTGCAGCCTCCTCACTCTCTGCAGACCTGGACAAAATCACAGACTGGGCAAACAAATGGAACATGTCTTTCAATCCTGATAAATCTCACACTCTTACGATGTCTCTCCGAAAAGACCGACTGGAAAACCCTCCCATCCACTTTCTGAATAATCCTCTCCAAGAAGTTCTGTCACTCAAGCTTTTGGGTCTCACTATTTGCCATGATCTTTCCTAGGAAAACCACATTTCAAATCTGGCCTCCAAAGCCAGTCGCCGACTGGGCATCCTCCGTCGTGTGAAGTCCTTCCTTGACACACCTGAGCTCCTCACCACATACAAGGCTTTCATCCGCAGCTCTATGGCATACTGCTCTCCCCTCTGGTCTGGTGCTCCTGCCTCACACCTAGCCCGTCTTCACGCTGTTGAAACCAAAGCGTTCAGAATCATTGGAATCTCCCGCGATGAAGCTAACTCCAAGGGCCTTTCACTCACTCACCGCAGGCAGGTTGGTGGTCTTTCCGTCTTCTACCGACTCCTCTCTGGCCTTGCCCCCCCAGCCCTCTCTGGGCTCTGTCCCCCAAATATTCCTACAGGTCGCACAAGATCTGCCTGCAACCCTCTTATGGTTAAACTGCCAAAATCAAGACTTTCTGCTCACCTTCACTCCTTCATTCCTCTTTTCTCCCGCCTCTGGAACAAACTCCCTCACTCTCTTCAATCCCACTCTACCCTCCAGGTCTTTAAAACAGCTGTTCACCACCATCTCTTATCCTCCCCCATCCAAAACCTTGATCTTTTCTACCCCCCGCTAATTTCGGTCCCCATGTGTTTTATACCTCTCCCCCCCCCCCCCCTCCCCTTCCCACGCCTCCTGCCCCCAAGCCCTCTCCCTCCCACACTTCTCCCTGCTCTCAAATGTTGTGGTTGTGTGCTTCCCCTTCTCTCCCCATCTTGGCTTCCGCTCCCTCTTTTGTATATTTTGTTTGTCTGGATGATTTGTTTGTGAAATAAATGTTAGCTCTTTCACGAGCCTCGATTCAGTATACAAAAAAAATCAAAAAAAAAAAATCGACTAAACGCCAACAAAATACTTGTTCAAGAGCAATTGTTTTAGCTTTAAGGAGGTTGATTTAACAACAGGGGAAGTTGTAACTGATAATTTGGAAGAATCCACATGAATATAGAACAGCATGGAGATGAGACCCCAAAGCTATGATGGTGCAGACAACACAAAGGTGTCCAGGCCAGGATTCAGGAAATCGATCCCGAGGCAGTCTACGCCCACTGTCAGGCTCGCTTTATAGATCTGACTGTTATCCATAACTGCACTGAATCAATGATGTGAAATATAATGACAGCTGTTAATTGCATTTCCATTTCCGCAAAAAGGCAGAACTAGTCTCGGCCCCTCAATAAGATGTTGATGAAGGCCAGGAGCTCATGAGCATTTGGATGAAGCTCCGAAACCCTCTGTGAAACAAGATGGATCAGCCATCCTGATGCTCTCATTTAAAGCAACATTTTATGTCATCGAGGAGCTATTTTTTGCAGCTGAGAATGCCTTGCAACACAATGTCACCCTCTCCGAGGTACTAGAGAAGATAGACATGGACTTGGTGATGGCTGCTGAGGAGGAACATGAGGCAGAAGCGAGATGAGACCACCTAGGATGGTCCTCAGGAAGAAACTTCAAACCTTGCTGCAAAAAATGCAGATATTCTTTCAGAAGTTCAGGCCTTCCAGAAAAGTGACCATGCGATGGAAAAAGAAATGGCAAGGAAAGGAAGAACTGTCAACCTCTGTTTGTGAGGCCCCATAAAGGTGAATCCTGATCTTTACACCCAAGTGTGTCAATTGTCCTCACAGTCTTGCTTAGAAATACATATCTCACGTGAGATGGCAGAAAGGTGTTTCATTGTGGGAGTAAGACTGACAGGCGATTCACAATGAAAGAACAACACACAAGTGGCTTGGCCATGATGAATGACGTGTGACCAGTGTGCTCAGGTGAAACCTGCTGCAGTTGATACCTGGAATATGGCTTTGGCATTCCTGTACTAACTGTGCTGGATAGGCCTAACCATTCACAGATAGTGTACAGTTTAAAATAAGTCTGAAACGCAATAGACAAAATGTGATAGGCCGATGATAAACAAACTTAACCGTGCTCTAGGACACGTAAACTATGATGATGGTGTTAGTCGTCGTTTTCGAAGAATCTCTTCCCTTCGTTGACATGCTCACGGAGCATTGTGCGTTGTGCAATGGCAGTATAGTCCAATGCGGGACCCACAGCGTCTACCACAATCATCACAGGTATAGACTGGTCCTTGTGGAGATGGATGTTGGCAGGTTTTCCTTTCTTGCCTCCGCTGTCTCTCAATATCAAGTCTCCCACATTGGCCACATTCAAAGTGGTCCAGGCCTTCACGGCAAATGTTACGCCAAGCTGACCTGTTTGTAGCCTGATGTTCCCAGGTGACAACTGGTATGGCACAAGACTTGAGTGCAGACTTAAGGACGTCCTTATAGTGCTTTCTTTGTCCACCACATGACCGTTTACCAAATTTTAGTTGTCCATAGAAAAGCACTCTTGGGATTCTATGGTCTTCCATGCGTGTGAGGTGTCCTGACCAGCACAGCTGGGCTTACATGAAGAAATACTCAAATCCTTGGATATGATAACGGTCGAGGATTGAGGTGTTAGGTATTCTGTCTTGCCAGGTGATGCCAAGAATCTTGCGAAAGTATCGCATGTGGAATTGATCAAGGCGGTTGATATGGCGACGATACATTGTCCATGATTCACATCCGTACAGGAGTGTCGATAAGACAATGACACGATAAACACTGATCTTGTTATCCAGGTGAATACCACGTTCATGCCAAAGGAGATCTGTCGATCTTCCAACTTGATGTTACTTCATCATCAATCATTGCATTTTGAGAGAAGCCACCTCCAAGGTAGCAGAACTTATCTACAACTTTGAGTGGCGCGTTATCGAGGGTAAATTTTCTCAATCCGCCGAATGGGACGGTATATCCACCTTCTAGTCTGGGCTGAAACATATTCTCGATGTTCTTGAGGCTAATCGTAAGGCCACAGCAACGAGCAGATTGCAAAAAGGAGTTGACAATAAATTGCATATCTTCGAGATAGTGTACATTTTAAAATAGCTCTGAAGCGCAATAGACAAAGAGTGATAGGCCGATGATAATCCATCTTAACCGTGCTCTATGCAATGGTAAACTATACAATGGGCTTGCACAACTATATTTACAAGGATCTGAACTTAATACTAAGGTCCTCACCAGTATCGTTATAAATAAAGGATCCGTGATCATGTGTCGAGGAAAGCTCAAATTGTCGAACGACTCGAGCCTTGGATGCTAATTGTTGGTGGACAAATTTGAATTTTCTGGCCACGTCCCCTGCCACATCTCAGGGGGACCACGTTGACCGAGCACACACAGAAGACGTACAAGCACATAATAAATGCACCCCGATGTGAAAACCGTCGATGAGAGCTTTGGGTACCTTGCTTTTCAATCACATCAAGCATGGAGTCCACGAGGTGAATGACAGTCAGCAAAGAGGCTTGAGAAGCATTGGAAGGAGAGAAGGAAATATGTTAGTGATGTTAAGAAGCAGGAAGCTTAGTCACCCAGGTGGTGCATGTGAAAAGCGCAACCGTGTGCTGTCAATGCTCCTTGGAAAATCAAAGCGGTTAGTGAGAAAGCAGAATTACTTTGTCTCTTAGTATATCAACCAACGGTTTATAGAACTCATCAATTTCAAGAAAACCAACAAAATACTTTTTTGGGGGAAAATTTGGAAATTTACAATCTTTCTGATTTTGGAAAGATTTTAGAAATGTACAATTGAACCATTTACGTAACAACATTCAAGGGATGAAAATGTTATTGCACAAATTGTTTTAAGTCGTTTCTCGGGTAGGTATAGGTGTACGTTAACCCTTAATTGTTTTCCTGGACAGCCTTGTGATTAGGCCTCTAAAAATTCCTTTAAAAAATGTTCTTCCTGAATAATCTGCCATGAGCTTTGTTCCTAAAATTTAAAATGTAAAAATAAAATAAAAGAACCTCTAGAAATACAATTTAATGAGCCTGATTTTTTTTTTCTGAAATGGTAATTAAATGACGTTTCCGATCCAAACGTGACCGAAGGATTCAAAACCTGGCCTTTCGAACACATTTGGGTCAGTCACGCACTATCAGATGTGACCACGACTACAGCATGGCATCGCATCCAATTGGTTCAACGGTTTGCTCGACGCACAAATGAGACAAAATTATTGCCCCACATTATTTTCATTTGCGACAAGACATTCAATTTGCGACTGATTTGTATAGGTGTTTAACCTCGTCCAATTACTTGATAGGCTCGTTGTCTATGAGAAAAAGCAGTCATGCACAGCAAAAGCAGTGTGATTTCACGCACAGAGCAGTGTGATTGCACAGACAAATCAGTATGATTTCACAGACAAAGCAGTGTGATTTCACAGACAAATCAGTGTGATTGCACAGACAAATCAGTATGATTTCACAGACAAAGCAGTGATTTCACAGACAAATCAGTGTGATTGCACAGACAAATCAGTATGATTTCACAGACAAAGCAGTGTGATTTCACGCACAGAGCAGTGTGATTTCACAGACAAAGCAGTGATTTCACAGACAAATCAGTGTGATTGCACAGACAAATCAGTATGATTTCACAGACAAAGCAGTGTGATTTCACAGACAAAGCAGTGTTATTTCACAGACAAAGTAGCATGATTTCACAGACAAAGCAGTGTGATTTCACAGACAACAGTGTGATTGCACAATAAGAAGTGTGTTGCATGGCCATGCACATGGCTCGGTGGGCAATGCGAAGTTGCGAAGCGTGTAACCAGCACACCATTGTCGTCGCATGCGTCAGATTGGCAGGAACTCAAAGACTGTTGCTCGGCTGCGGTGTCGCGTGCATCGTGTCCCTCGGCCTGGTGCAGTGAACGTGGCGGTACTGTACCGCGCCTTACTGCACAACCACACGTCACACTCCCGTTACAAACAGTTCTCTAAAAGCTCACACCGATGTTTCCTGCGTCGTGATGGAATCGGAACAAACTGCTCACAAGAGAGAGAGAGAGAGAGAGAGAGAGAGAGAGAGAGAGAGAGAGAGAGAGAGAGAGAGAGAGAGAGAGAGAGAGAGAGAGAGAGAGAGAGAGAGAGAGAGAGAATGATAAAACCACCTGATGTTAACACGACAGCTAGCTGTCACAACATTTGCATTTTCGATTAACAGTTCAATCGCTAAAAAGAGGCACAGTAACGCATTTCATGAAGTCAGTGTGAAACGAAATAGTGCAAGAAAAATTATGCAATGGGCTTAATAAGTGAACAACAACAAAAACACAACATAAGAAGCCAAAACTTTACTGAGATTGCAAAACCTCAATAAATGTTGTGTTGTCTTAATAACTAAAAGACAAAAGTTTGTTTCTTCGATTAGGAAGAGTTTGATGTGTTTATGAATGTCTTCATGCATGTTTATGTTATGTCTTCTTCTTTTGTATGCAGTGCATGGCTGTCTTCGGTTGGCATCATTTGCTCGGGGTGCCGCTAGGGGTGTTGGCAGCTGTGCCACTAAAACAGTGCCCTCTGCTGGTTAGGGCAGCAATTTGTAATTTGGCCATGGTGCCGGCAATAGATTGTCTACGCTTCATGAAAGACACCGTGGGATCTTTAACGCCGCCCATCAACGAATCCTGGCAGACGAGATGCCCGATTAATTTCCATCGGAGCGACAGCACACACAATGATGAATCATCCTGCCCACCAAACACCGGGATGACAGTTTATAGCTGGGTCAGGATTCAAAATCAGGCGAAACAGATGAGATTTGAGTGTGCGTACCTCTAGGCCCCATCCTGCCGGCCCACTTTTATGCTTTCAAATGAAACGAACTTTTATGGAGTAAAATATATTGATGCCGACTCTCCTTGCCACAGAAGAAATACAGGCACAAACTCCTTAAACCCGAAGACACTGGAGAGAAGAGAGAAAAACCTGTGTATATGTGTCTGTATATATATACAGTGCATTCAGAAGGTATTCAGACCCATTCACTTCTTTCACATTTTGTTATGTTGCAGCCTTTTGCTGAAATCGTTTAAATTCATTTTTTCCCTCATCAATCTACACTCAATACCCCAAAATGACAAAGAGGAAACAGGATTCTAGAAAGTTTTGCAAATTTATTGAAAATAAAAAACTGAAATATCACATTTACATAAGTATTCAGACCCTTTGCTATGACACTTGAAATTTATCTCAGGTGCCTCCCATTTCTCTTGATCAAGTTTGAGATGTTTCTACACCTTGATTGGAGTCCACCTATGGTAAATTCAATTGATTGGACATGATTTGGACAGGCACACACCTGTCTATATAAGGTCTCACAGCTGACAATGCATATCAGAGGAAAAACCAAGCCATGAGGTCGAAGGAACTGCCTGCAGAGCTCAGAGACAGGATTGTGTCGAGACACAGATCTGGAGAAGCCTACAAAAAATTTCTGCTGCATTGAAGGTTCCCAAGAGCACAGTGGCCTCCATAATTCTTAAATGGAAGAAGTTTGGAACAACCAGGACTCTTCCTGGAGCTGGCCGCCCGGCCACAATGAGCAATCGGTGGAGAAGGGCCTTGGTAAGAGAGGTGACCAAGAACCCGATGGTCACTCTGGCTGAGCTCCAGAGATCCTGTGTGGAGATGGGACAAACTTCCAGAAGGACAACCATCACTGCAACACTCCACCGATCTGGGCTTTATGGTAGAGTGGCCAGACGGAAGCCTCTCCTCAGTGAAAGACACATGAAACCCTGCTGGAGTTTGCAAAAAAGCACCAAAAGGACTCTCAGACTGTGGGAAACAAGATTCTGTGGTCTGATGAAACCGAGATTGAACTGTTTGGCTTCCGTCTGGCCACTCTGCCATAAAGCCCAGATCGGTGGAGTGTTGCAGTGATGGTTGTCCTTCTGGAAGTTTGTCCCATCTCCACACAGGATCTCTGGAGCTCAGCCAGAGTGACCATCGGGTTCTTGGTCACCTCTCTTACCAAGGCCCTTCTCCCCCGATTGCTCATTGTGGCCGGGCGGCCAGCTCCAGGAAGGGTCCTGGTTGTTCCAAACTTCTTCCATTTAAGAATTATGGAGGCCACTGTGCTCTTGGGAACCTTCAATGCAGCAGATATTTTTTGTAGGCTTCTCCAGATCTGTGCCTCGACACAATCCTGTCTCTGAGCTCTGCATGCAGTTCCTTCGACCTCATGGCTTGGTTTTTGCTCTGATATGCATTGTCAGCTGTGAGACCTTATATAGATAGATAGGTGTGTGCCTTTCCAAATCATGTCCAATCAATTGAACTTACCACAGGTGGACTCCAATCAAGGTGTAGAAACATCTTAAAGATGATCAAGATAAATGGGAGGCACCTGAGCTAAATTTCAAGTGTCATAGCAAAGGGTCTGAATACTTATGTAAATGTGATAGGTCAGCTTTTTATTTTTAATACATTTGTAAAACTTTCTAAAATCCTGTTTTCTCTTTGTCATTATGGGGTATTCAGTGTGAATTGATGAGGGAAAAAATGAATTTAAACGATTTCAGCATAAGGCTGCAACATAACAAAATGTGAAAAAAGTGAAGGGGTCTGAATACTTTCTGAATGCACTGTATATGTATATATATATATACAGTCACGTGAAAAAGTAAGTACACCCCATGTAAAGTTTTGACTTTTTCAACATATTTCAACATACAGCTATTTGATCTTCATTTCAACAATATTGATAGATAAAGGTGATATAATATAACAAATATCATGAAACATTTACATTTTGTAGTCCATTGTATAATTTAAATAATCATAAATGCAAATTTCGCATGTGGAAAAAGTAAGTACACCCGACATTTATAACTACTTCAAATACCTAAAATTAGAATCAGGTGCACCAGCTCAGGTGCACATGATGAGAACATCGTTAGAGAGGATCTTGGAGGAACCTGTCTTATTTAAACGATTAAACGAAACGATCTCAGGCATTTAGTTTGGTTTGCTCTTTGTTGTTGAAGTGTGTGGCGTCACCATGCCTAGATCAAAAGAGCTCTCTGAGGCCTTCAGAAAGAAGGGTATACATGCCTACGAGTCTGGGAAGAGATTTAAAAAGATCTCCAAACAATTTGAAATCAATCATTCGACTGTCCGGAAGATCATCTACAAGTGGAGAAGATTCCAAACAACTGCCAACTTGTTCAGGCCAGGCGGCCCCAGGAAGTTCAGCCCGAGAGCAGTCCGCAAGATGATGAAAGAAGTCTCTAAGAACCCCAGAATGTCATCACGGGACCTACAGGTAGCTCTTGCCAATGTTGATGTCAAAGTGCACGAGTCTACCATTAGAAAGAGGCTGCACAAATTTGATCTACATGGGAGGTGTGCCAGGAGGAAACCTTTGCTGTCCAGAAAGAACATCAGGGCAAGACTAAAGTTTGCCAATGAACACCTAGGCAAAGACCAGCACTTCTGGAACAATGTGCTCTGGACAGCTGAGTCAAAGGTAGAGCTATTTGGCCACAGTACCAGAAGACATGTTTGGCGAAAACCAAAGACAGCATTTGACCACAAGAACCTGATACCAACTGTAAAGCATGGTGGTGGAAATATTATGGTTTGGGGCAGCTTTGCTGCATCAGGGCCTGGGCAGCTCACCATCATAGAATCCACTATGAATTCTTCATTGTACCAGAGGGTGCTTGAGGATAATGTGAGGCCATCTGTCGGAAAGTTGAAGCTCAACCGAAGGTGGACCTTGCAACATGACAATGACTCTAAACATACCAGTAAATCCACCAAGGAATGGCTGAAAAGAAAGAAATGGAGGGTTGTGGAATGGCCAAGTCAAAGCCCGGATCTAAATCCCATCGAGATGTTGTGGGGGGATTTGAAACGAGCTGTACATGCAAGAAACCCCTCAAACATCGCACAGTTGAAATAATTCTGCATGGAGGAGTGGGCAAAAATTTCTCCCAGTCGATGTCAGAGACTGGTAGACAGTTATAAGAAACGCCCACTTGAGGTTGCTTCTGCCAAAGCGGGCAATACCACCTATTAGAGCCAAGGGTGTACTTACTTATTCCACATGCAAAATTTGCATTTATGTTTATTTAAATTATACAATGGACAACAAAATGTAAAAGTTTCATGATATTTGTTATATTATATCACCTTTATCTATCAATATTGTTGAAATGAAGATCAAATAGCTGTATGTTGAAATATGTTGAAAAAGTCAAAACTTTACATGGGGTGTGCTTACTTTTTCACGTGACTGTATATATACAGGGTAACCACCTTTAGAGGCCATTTTTCCCCGCAAGCGGGGCTTGGCCTTTTTCGGGGACCGTGGTTGTTATTGTTTTTTTGGTCCCCTTTTTTGAAGCAATGTTTTACAGCCGGATGCCCTTCCTGCCGCCAAACCTTTTTGTCGCCTTTTTTTTTTTTCTTTTCTTTTTTTACGACAAACAGGGAATTACCAGTGAACTGGTACTCAATTTGCCGACCTCGGAAGGATGACAGGCTGAGTCAACCCCCCTGGCGTTAATTCAGCGATCGACTGGGATTCGAACCCAGGATCCTAGGATCCTAAGCTGGCACCCTAGCCGCTAGCCCAACACCAGGGCTCTCGGTATATATACAGGGTGCGTCAGCTATTTGAGAACAAAACTTTTAAGAAACATAAGTGGCCCAAACTTAAATTAAATATCCTCTCTTTTTTCAGCCCCAACATGGAAGCTTCGAATGTAACACAGACGATGAAAAGGCATGCCGTTCTCGTCGCCTTAGCCGCCAACCACAGAGATTCTGAGATTGCATCCTTCTTAAATGTCGCCAGATCCTTCGTGTTTAAGATCAGAAAAGAGCTCCTGGCCTCTGCCGGGGATGTTTCCTCTGTGGCAAAAATTAAAAAAACATTCTCGACGGTCAGATATTGTCAGAAACGTCGAGTTTGTCCAGCAAGTCCAGGGCATCATCAACGAGAACCCCATCAAGTCAATGAGGGCCATTGCCAATCAGCTCAATGTTTCGGAGTCAACCATCAGACGTGTGGTGCACGAAGACATCAGGTACAAATCCTATGTTATGAAAAGAGGGCAGTTCATATCCGATAAGACCCGGAAGAACCGTGTGATCCGGGCGAAAGGCTTGCTGAACAAACTCAAGCACCCCGAGGAGCCCGACATGCTCTGGTTCTTCTCAGATGAGAAAAACTTTGTCCAAGATCAAAAGGTAAACAGGAGGAATGACAGATGGCTCTGCGCCAGCCCCACTGAAGTTCCCACTGTTATGCACACCAAATTCCCATCGTCTGTGATGGTCTTTGGGGTCGTGAGCAATGAGGGCCATGTCATGCCTCCTCACTTTTTCCCGCAAGGTTTTAGGGTCAATGCGGCAGCCTACATCCAGACATTGGAGACGGTTGTCAAGCCCTGGATCGAGAGAGTTGCTACGTATATATATATGTATATATATATATTACATTACACAGACCTGTGCGTGTTACCCAATGGGTAAACGGCATGTCGTGTGTTGCCTCCACCCTGAAGACGCATGTCTGCAGTGGCAATCGTTGCCCTTTTAAAAGCTACTTGCTTACATCAGCACAGAAAGCTAGATAAGAGGAGTGACCCAAGCACAGATGTACGTTTCTGCCTTCCGGTATCATCAGCTTGCTACGAACAATTCCTCTCCCAAACCCCCACCATTGGTGGTATAAAATGGATTTCCATGAGAGATTTTGCAAAGAAAGGAAATGCTCAGTTGTGTGAAGCAGCAGGGATACGGAAACTGCACCATTAAACTTGGCACGTTAGGTGTAACCAATGAATGAAACATTTGTTGCTCAAATACTTGCAATCAATCCATCTCTAGTTAATCACTCACTCACCAGCCCTTTCATGCTCCCATGCAGTCTTGTGGGTGTAGTCCACGTTAAACGAGGAGTTGGAGGCAGCTTGAGGAAGGAAGTGTGGAGCTACACTGCACACAGCGACCACACGTTGTCCCAAATGTGGTCCATCAAGACCAAAGTCATTTGTGGAGGACTGCGCTCCCTCGGCTGCGCTGCGTTTGTGGTGTTCGCGGGGTTCTCCCCCCATGCTGGGTGTGTACGCCATGGGCCTTACCGGTACCTGAGGCGGGTTGTAGGCCGTACCTGTTCTCTCATGTGAATTAGGTCGGCCGTTGGCTGGTAAGCCACAAGGTTTAGGTGTTAGCGGGAATGAGGCCGCTATGTCAGTCTTCATCAATGTCGGGTCCTTGTTCCCTTGACGACAACGGCAAATGCGACGACGGAAATATAAAAGTAAGACGACCACGAAACAGACCAACAGCAGAGATGTGAACAGGCCAATATTTTCAGGGCCTAGGGGCTTATCCCACGTAGACGTTTGTTGTTTGACCGGAACTTCAGAGCAAATTCTGCCCTCGTATCCACGTGTGCAGTTGCAGGAGAAGTTGCCATAAGTGTTGTGGCATGTCCCTCCATTTTTGCAAGTGTCAACCACCACACACTCGTTCACATCGATCTCACATCTGCAGTACACACAAGACCATACATTTATTTTAATAAGTACCGGAACAAACCTGCTTGGCTCAAACCTGCCGGGATCCTCAGCAGTTTGTGTAATCCATTGGAGCTCAGCATTTGATCATATTATTTTGGATATTAATATGAAAAAAAAGTTTACAGAAAATAAATAAATAATCCACATTGAGTATGTAATATTAAAAAGATATGTTTTCAATCAACTTTGGAATCTGTTCAGTGATGATACGACTACAATTCCACAATCTGGGTGCAATATGTGAAGATGATCGTTCACTGGATGATTTTGTCTTGTTTAAACCTAAGTACCATGAAAAGTTCGAAATCGTCTCTTTCGGAAGGGATGGTAGTTGGGGTTTAATGGGATCTGAATTATCATGATGCTGTTTAAAGACTTCTGATGGTACCTTTAGCAACAGTAAGCCACCAGGTATGGAATGACACAAACACTTGCGGGAATCATTCACCTGCAATTTGCACTACTCATGGTCAGTTTGATCATGCACAGCTTGTGCTATTGAATTGATATCATTGTAGTTGATATAGGTATATATGTATACATAATCATAATATAATGTACAGTAGCTATGACATATGTAAATATTGTTATGTTTTTGGGCTACAAATGAAATACCTTAATGAAGTTCAGAATGTGTAGATTAGCATGCTCCGAGTGTCGCGAAAAAGAAGAACCCACCTCGATGTAAATTAAGTTAGGCCGACTGTCCAGGTAAGAGCGTTCATGTCTCCACACGGAGGAGTGGAGTTGTGTTATTGAGCTAGGGCTTATGGTTAATAATTCCCCGATGTGTACAGGCCTCTTGTAATTTTGCCCTTCGTTTTTATATTCATCAAAAAGCCATGCCACAAATGCTAAATTCACCCACAACACCGGCAGGGCTAGCAAAAACTGCACAGCTGCTCAAGAGGACTAAACCCTGCCCCTCCTATAACCGACGTCACGCGACCCTTCTCGATGAAGGACTAGGCTCCGCCTCAATGATGTGTGTAAAAGGAAACCATGCACCGAGCTTTGTGAGTGGTTGAGGAACGATGGGGTGATTCAATCGCACTCGGCGATTGGTGATGTGACGTCAGGCAGCTCGGGCTGAAAAGGATAAGAAGGAAGAATCCGCCTGAATCACTCTCTTTCTTGTTCTGGGTTTGGTCGGGGCGGTCTCTCTTGCCTTGTTGCTTGCCCGCTTCGTTTCTTCGTGCCTGGTTGCCGACGAGGGAGGACGTGATCGTGTTGCGCTTCATGCTGGGTGCGTCTGAGAGACGGCCGGGGCTTGATGCAGCGAGCGTGGAGGACCAAGGGAGGATCTCTGGCCTGTTTGCCTCGCACCAGCGGCTGGCTGTGGACGCGACTTCGCGCCAATGCGTGATTTCCCACGCAGTGACGCGGACCTGTGAGGACCACCAAACTCTTGTTGAGACTGGAGCTAAGTGGCTACATGACATCCAACATTTATTTTTACTTTAGTTTTGCCATGTCTGTTTTGCAAGTCTGCATGTGGAGGGACCCTCATTTAGGAATTCTAGTTTACCTCACTTTCCTTGTTACTTTGCATGATTTAAATAAACCCCGTATTGATTGCATTTCTTTGTTGTGCCTGTTTTGTTTGTTTATTCGTTTGTGGGTCAAGGAATAAAACCCCGTCCCATGCGTTTCTATTCCGTTCAGCTAAGGCCTCGGATCCTCCCCTGCACGCGCCAAAGAGATAATCCCGCCAGGTTCGGCTTATACGCCTCGGAGTTTAAAGCTCGTTTTGGCCATCCATCACACTAAGGTGTTCCCTACAGGGTCAACACGACAGTATGTAGCCAAATCTCTAGGGATTGCATTTTTATAACTTAAAACGAGTGCATCATTTTTTGGGGGAAACAAGCTAGAATTCTGTGGCTCTCAATGGAATCCTTTCATCTTTTCTCCTTGTCAAGGCTGGTGTGCCCCAAGGCATAGTTCTGGGCCTGATCTTCATAAATGATCTCTCTCACTCTCTGGAAATAAAAAAAACTATCTTTTTGATGAGTCCAACCTCTGCCGTGACATCTCTCGTCCTTCAGATCAGCAGGCAGGATCCCTTCCCTCTCTGCAGACCTGGATAAAATCACAAACTGGTCAAACAATTGGAATATGTCTTTCAATCCCAATAAATCTCACACTCTCACTATTTCTCTGAAAGGACCATCTGGCAAACCCTCCTATCGACTTTCTTACCAATCCTCTTGAGAAGGTTCAGTCTTTCATCCTCCTGGGTCTCAATATCAGCCATGACCTTTATTGGGCAAATGACATTTCAAAATTGGCCTCAAAAGCTATTCGCCGACTGGGTATTCTCCATCGTACAAAGTCCTTCCTTGGCACACGTGAACTCTAATACACCTACAAGTCCTTCATCCACAACTTGATGGAGTACTGTTCTCCCCTCTGGGCTGGCTCCCCTGCCTCACATGCTGCTCAGCTTGACGCCGTGGAAACCAAGGCCTTCAAGTTTATTGAAATCTCCTGCGATGAGGCCGAGTTGATGGGCCTATCACTTTCCCATCGCAGACAAGTCACTGGACTCTGTGTCTTCTACTGCATCCTTTCTGGTCTTGCACCCTCTGCTCTTTCTCTGCTTTGTCCAACCCTTCCACCCCCTCACCCCTGCAGCTTTCTGTAGGGCTCACATGGTCCACCATATACCCTCTTCTGGTTAAACTACATAAATCCAGGATGACTGCTCACCTCCACTCATTTGTTCCTCTTTTCTCCCACCTGTGGAAACAACTTCCACATCCTCTTCCATTTCATTATTTCCCTTCAGTTACCAAGTTATCAGGTTTCTTGTAGGAGCGCTCGACAAGTGGCTTAAGCACTCAAGCAAGCACTCCATTTTAAACCATTGATAAGGAACGGCTGGCTTATCAAGCGCTAGTTAGCTGCTTGGTTACTGAACACAGCCCTGGACATCTCGACAGCAAACAGTATACATAAAAAACGCCGACAAAAGGACTTAAAAAAATAAAGAAAAAGATTTCAAATATTAATCATGACTATTTTTCTTGTAACTAGCAGGGACCCTTGGAACTAAAACCCTCCCATAGTGTGGGCAGTGTATAGGCAATTGGTATAGTATTGATACGTCATTGCGGTACAATTTATTATCTTCAACGATAAAAAGCCTTCTCGACCAAGGGAGATATCATGGGTTCTGAAATAATATGCCGCTTTAATAAATGAACGTTAGTTAGTACAATATAGTTTACTTGCCAGCAATGTGAACCCAGAAATGTTGAGTACCCCAAAGTTTTAAGTTAGAAATGTACAGTATGGGTCCCCAGCACTTAGAAACTGCCGGATGCTAACTCGCATATATTGGGTAATTAGCAAAATTAGCATTAATAGCATTAACCCTATCAAACATAGGCCTGGGACACTGAAATTTCTGTTTCGCTCTATTGCTCCACTTTTATTCACAGGTATTAGAGGTAACAAAGGCAAGTACCATACCAAACTAGAATAATATGACTATGGGTAAATAATATCCTCAAAATTAAAACACAAGTATACCCAAAATTATCAGAGCTGAAAAATATGTGCACTAGTTACACAACATAAAACTTCCATCAAGAAAGAGCGTCCTGCACTTCTACTACTCTGCACTGTTATAAAGCATATCCTCATCATAAAACTCATCCTCATCGTCTTCATCTTCTTCTCCTGACTCTACATTCTTGTCATATTGCTCTTCTTGCTGTGAGTGTGTGAGTGTGTTGCAACATGTACTATCAGAGCCTTTGCAGAAGCAGTAGCTGGTACAGGCCAGGCCTGCAGCTACGCAGCTGCACTTTGCTGTTAAACAGGGCTTTAACCCAGCTTTGCAGCTACAGCTGATCATTTCCAACACGGCAGGAGGAGCAACGGGGCTTGCATCCAGGATGGGCATGATGACTTCCTCTCCCTTCTCGCCTTCCTTCTTATTCCATCCAAACTCTGTTATGTCCACAGCTTGTGGGTCAGGGCAGTCTGCTGCTTTCCAAAGCAGCACCTGTAGATGGGCACGCCGTCCATGGAGGAGAGCGTTGCGCTCTGTAGGAGGCAGTGTCTTCAGTGCTGGGGGGGTTTTGCGCTTTCGGTAGATGTCATATCTGGCGACGTTCAGAGATGCCGACTCCCTCTCGTTGTACAGAGCCAGGAAGAAACCACTCACTGCCTCTGTAATCTGTAAATCAGTAGCTCCCTCCTCTCCGATGAAGTGAAGCAGGTCACCAGGTACTACTCTCATGGCCTTTAGTGCGGACACCTTCCCTTTCCCCGCGGGATAGGAGGTGGTGTCACATCCCGAGAGAGCATGCATAGCCAGGATGGAGCGACACTGCTCACCGAGATTCTCTACTGTCGAATTGATGTTGAGAATAGTGCCATCCCATCTCTCCATCTGCAGGTTACATGTGATACCCACCTTCCAGCACCAATAGACCATGAGTACGAAAACATCAGTGTCGTCGCTGAGAATGTGGACAGTTTCAGCTCCGCGACTAGCTGCATCCAACATGTATGAGATGAGGGAGACGTCAGCCTCGTCATGAGTGACAATACTGTCTGCTTTGCTGACCATCTTGATGTGATCTCCTATGCTGTGTGTGCACAGGAGCTCACCCAGTCTCCGTTTGTTTGTCTTGTTCTTCATCACTTTGTCGCGGCTAGGTAGAGGGGTTGTCAGTGAGAGTCGGTACTCTGTTGAGCTCTCCCCAGCTCTTCTCTGCCTCTCGTGGTCTTTGGCAGAGACTTGCTCATACCGGTCAAAGATGACAAATGTTTCGGTGATGTAGCGATTAAGCCGGCACCCCATGCTGGCTGCGAGGTCAGCCACAGTGCCTGACGATGGCCACACCACATGGTAGATGAGCTGCGATGCATCAACGAGTACAACATGTGGTGGGTGGGGATTGGGGGCAAGGATTCCAAGATGCTGGATGATCACAGACTTGTTACCCTTCCTGAGGCATCCGTACTCATCGATGATGGATGCAGGGACCGGGCCGAGCTCGTACTCAAAGAGGGCAGAGAGCTCCATTCTTCTCTTGCTCCCCACCACCAGTAGCCGAGCAAACAACGCCTCAAGGTCACATATGATCTTCGCATTGACCTTCACTCTTTTTTTGGTGAATGTCATTGTCACCACCTTATTTGAGATGGGTGCATGAAATCTCTCAGGAAGTGATGAAGAGAACAGTGTGCTCATGTCCTGTCCGATCTTCAATGCATCTTGCACATTCACCTTTTCATCTGCCACCTGGCCATTTATGATATGGTGGAGGGTCGCGGTCTCTATGGTGAGTGGATGGGAGTTTTCCTGTAGCATTCAAATGGAGCAATAGAGCGAAACAGAAATTTCAGTGTCCCAGGCCTATGTTTGATAGGGTTAATGCTATTAATGCTAATTTTGCTAATTGCCCAACATATGCAAGTTAGCATCCGGCAGTTTCTAAGTGCTGGGGACCCATACTGTACATTTCTAACTTAAAACGTTGGGGTACTCAACATTTCCGGGTTCACAAGAGGGCTCTATAGGCTTGGCAAGTAGACTAATATCATTGGCCTATACGTACTGTGTTGTTGGAAGAGCCGTAACGTCTATGCTTTCGATATTTGATGGTCATTTTAACAATCGGTTTGTTTGTTTCACACTGAATGAAAAACGTGAAAGGTAGAGCATGGCGATTGTGATATATGACAGGTTTGACCGCTTCGACGATGTATTCGGCCTGTACGGCATATAAATTAAAATGGTGGTCGGTGGAGTCAGCCGTCATACACCGTCAGGCGTCATACGCCGTAATGACATCATAGACGTAATGACGTAGGATCACAGATGGACACGTAACTGCCGCTACTTTAATATACAGTATAGATGAAAACGTACATTGTTCAGTTTTAAATGCGTTGTTTTCGTTTTTAAAATGTATATAAACTCAGAGGTGATGATCAGTGTACGAAAGTGTACGTGTACATTTCATGTAATTTTAAAGTGTACGCGTACATTTCATGTAATTTTAAAGTGTACGTGTGTAGCGGTTAGGCAAGATAAAAAAAATGAGTTGGTGATCGTCCCCGCCCGACCCTACGAAACACACCCGACCCGAAACTTTTTTTATTTTTTATTTTGAAAAAAATCATTCAAAAACGATCTTTTCACAGTCAAATTTGGCGCCGTCTGCACCGCATGCGCAGTGCGTGCTGCGCAGAGCGTCGCAAGTGCCTCAGGCAACTTCACCCATTTTACGTTAGCCATTCATGGCGGCTATTGTGTGAGCTTTTTCCCGCTGAAATCTGTATCGATTCGTGCTAGAATCGGCTTGAAATGCCTATTGTGATCGCATCAATAGCCCGTGAGGGCTCTTCCAAGACGGTGAAGGACTGGTTTGCGTGCAATATCGAGTTGGATGTTACAATCTCGGACTTCTATGCAGAGTTCTCAGACGGCAAGTATGATGGGGATAGGGAGCCATTGCCTGACGATACACGCGGTACTTTTGTCAAAGTATTCGCCGGCCCCAGTAAAACTGACATGACGAAAGTTTCACCAGCTTGCAAAGTTTCTGATGTGACAAAGACTCTTGGCTCATCTATCTATTTTTTGGCCCTCATCTTGGCCCTACACAAATTTTTTTTTTTTTTTTTTTTTGGCAAGGAACGGGCACCCACGTACGGGCACGTCCTAGCTTATATATAGTACGGGCATGCCCTAGTTTCTCAAATTTGTGTTGGCTGCAGACACGGCCACGGATCACAGGATGGAACCCGATAGTCGACCAACTGTTTTTAGTGTCCTCATGAATGCTGCCCGTGATGATGCTTTTTGTACTTGCCTGCCACCTGCCATCTTAAATTTCAAGGTGCCAAGGGCATGGTGTTTATCTGTTTTTCCGATGTCATGGTGTATATACATGTACAGGTGTCTTGCCCTTTCACTACCAAGCTCAGCTAGGACGTTCAACATCATCCAAAATCACACAAACACTGTGTTTCATAGAGATTTGGGCAATGTCTGTAAATCTGTGAGATGAATGAAGAAATTAAATCATTTTGAGGAGAAAGGAGTCTTTATTTCATATTTTTCCATGTCAACAAAACTCAATGGAAAGTAGGAATAAAAAATAAAAATAAAAACCTCCCTCCCTACCCGAACTTTTGAGAAAAAAGGACGATCACCAACTCATTTTTTTTATCTTGCCTTACCGGAAGCATGACACAATCACCTTGCACCGGCTGATGACGTAACCGGCGGGCGGTTACTTGCCCGTACTCGCCCGGACGTGTCCGGACTTGCCTTGCCCAGGCGGACTCTCGATTTGCATACCACCAAGTTGAGAGGCGTGGCTGACTTATTTGCATACCATGCCACGCCTGAGAGGCGTGGCTTTTGTGTGGTGAACTTTTGATATAAATTGCCGCCCGACGGGCTATTCAGTGCTTTTGAGTTCTTTTGAGTTGAGCTAGAATAAATAGCTCAGTGAAACTTCGTTCCTGGTGTCGTCCATTTTGTCCGGCTTCATCGTGAGAGCATAGCTCCACAATTGGTGACCCCTTTTCGAGAACACGGCGATGGAGTCATCTGTAGCTTTGAAGCTCCCTGGCTTCTGGGAATCACATGCAGCCGTCTGGTTTGCCCAGGCAGATTCTCTCTTCGCCCTGCAGAACATCACGGAGGACACGACGTGCTACCACCATGTGGTCTCCGCGCTCAACGCCTCCACTGCTGCCCGGGTCCTGAGCTTCTTACAAAACCCGCCGAACGCCGACAAATACGGCGCACTCAAAGGCCTACTCCTCGGTGCGTTTAGACTCATGGAGACCGAACGCGCGCGACAGCTGCTCGACATCCCGGACCTGGATGAGGCCCGTCCATCCGAGCGCATGGACCACATGCTGGCTCTACTCGGCAACCACAGCCCGGATTTCCTCTTCCGCGAGCTGTTCTTCCGGCAGCTACCCGGGCAGGTACAGTTAGCTTTGGCTAACTCACCCATCACGGACCCTCGCGCCCTGGCCAAGGAGGCCGATAAATTTTTCTCGGCCAGGCGACACGTCGGAGCGGCCGCCTGGAACCCTGGGCCGACCGAGGCAACGCCCGCGCCACGACCGGTGCCACCACCGGCCGAGTCAGCGCCACTGGCGGCAGCGGCCGCCGCGACGCCCCATCGACCGAACCCGACGCGACCGCCGGAGCCTCCACCAGAGCGGACCATGTGCTACTACCACGCCAGGTTCGGGCAGAAGGCCAGAACGTGCCGCCCACCGTGCACTTTTGGTAGGTCGGGAAACGACCAGGCCGGCGCTCGCTGCCTGCCATGAGCGTCGGCCATTCAGGCAACCTTCTGTTTATCACGGACACAGCGTCCGGGCGGCGTTTTTTGTGCGACACCGGCGCTCAGCTGAGCGTGATACCCGCCTCGGTGCAGGACAAACAGGCCGCGCTTTGCGGCCCCACCTTGGTCGCCGCAAACAGCTCCTCCATCCGCACCTTCGGTTTGCGCAGCGTCGCACACTGCTTCGGGGGCCAGCACTTCAGGTGGGACTTCATCACGGTGAACGTGCCCATGGCCTTGCTGGGTGCAGATTTTCTGTGCGCGCATGGGCTTTTGGTGGACGTCAAACGGCGTCGGCTCATCAACGCGGAGACCTTCAGCTCGCTCGCTTGCTCATTGAGCGGCTCCGCACCAACTAAGCTAGACTGCGCGCTCCCGGCCACGGATGATTTCACCCGCCTGCTCGCCGAGTTTCCCGCCCTCACGCAGCCGACGTTTTCGGCCGTCGCCGTCAAACACGGCGTCGAACACCACATCCCGACCACAGGTCCACTGGTCTACGCCAGGGCTCGTCGCCTCGACCCGACCAAACTCGCCGTGGCGAAGGCGGAATTCGACGCGCTGGAGCAATTGGGCATTGTGCGGCGCTCGAATAGCGCGTGGGCCTCGCCCCTGCACATCGTGCCCAAACCGGGTGGCGGATGGCGACCATGCGGCGATTACCGCCGCCTCAACGACGCCACCACCCCCGACCGGTACCCGATACCACACATACAGGACTTTTCCGCCCGTTTGGCGGGGCGGGTGATCCTTTCCAAGGTCGACCTCATTCGGGGCTACACCCAGGTACCCGTCCGGCCGGCCGACGTGCCGAAGACGGTGGTAATTACACCTTTTGGCCTCTTCGAGTTCCTTCGCATGCCGTTCGGCCTTAAGAACACGGCCCAGGCCTTCCAGCGGCTGATGCACAGCGTGCTGCGCGACCTCACCTTCCTTTTCATCTACTTGGACGACAATCTCATCGCCAGCACTTCCCGGGCGGAGCACCTCATCCACCTGCGCACGCTTTTTGAGCGCCTCGGCCAGCACGGCCTCATCATCAACCCGGCGAAATGCCAGTTTGGCGTAACGGCCGTCGACTTCCTGGGGCACCGCATCACGAAGCGCGGGGCCGTCCCGCTGCCTACCAAGGCGGAGGCAGTCACAAGTTTCCCGCACCCCCGATCCATCAAGGCCCGACAGGAATTTTTGGGGATGGTAAATTTCTACCACCGGTTCGTGCCTCACGCCACCCAACTCATGCGCCCCCTTTACGAAGCCCTCCGGGGCAAGCCGGCCAAGCACGACGTCGCCTGGACCAAAGAGATGGACGAGGCGTTCACGGGCGCTAAGCTGGCCCTCGCCAACGCGACCATGCTGGCGCACCCGGCGTTCGACGCACCCATCGCCCTCACCACGGACGCTTCCGACTACGCGGTGGGCGCCGTGCATGAACAGTGGGTGAACGGGGCTTGGCAACCGCTGGCCTTCTTCAGCCGGCAGCTTCGCCCTAACGAGCGCAAGTATAACGTTTTCGACCGCGAGCTCCTAGGCCTTTACCTGGCCGTTCGCCACTTCCGCCATCTTTTAGAGGGCCACCCGTTCACGGCGTTTGTGGACCACAAACCCCTGGTCTTCGCCATGGCCAAGGTTGCAGAGCCGTGGTCGGCCCGCCAGCAGCGCCACCTCTCCGCCGTGTCCGAATTTACGACGGACATCCAGCACGTCATGGGCAAGGACAACACTGTGGCCGATTGCCTCTCCCGGTCCGGCGCGAACGCCGTCCACCTCGGTGTGGACTTCGCCCGCATGGCGGCCGACCAGACCGCCGACCCCACGGTGCAAGCCCTCCAGACAGCGGACACAGGCCTGCGGTTGGCCGACGTCCCCTTCGAGGACACAGGCACAGTTTTCCTGTGCGATGTTTCCCTGGGCCAACCTCGCCCCATCGTGCCCACCGGGTGGCAGCGGCACATTTTTGACGCCCGCCACGGCCTTTCCCACCTGGTCCGGAAAGCGTCGCAGAAGCTCGTGGCAGCAAAGTTCGTCTGGCACGGGCTCCGTAAGGACGTCTGCGACTGGGCCAACGCCTGTGTCGCCTGCCAGCGCGCGAAGGTCCACCGGCACACCCAGGCCCCGATGGCACCATTCGACGTGCCCGCGCGGTGCTTCGACCACGTCAATGTGGACCTGGTGGGACCCCTTCCC
The DNA here is from genome assembly GCF_964187855.1 of Myxine glutinosa. Lineage (NCBI taxonomy): Eukaryota > Metazoa > Chordata > Myxini > Myxiniformes > Myxinidae > Myxine > Myxine glutinosa. The sequence continues at coordinate 114,326,356 of NC_136272.1, read as the reverse complement.
TCCTCGCGGGGCTTCACCCACCTCCTCACGATGGTGGACAGGACCACCAGGTGGCCGGAGGCCGTCCCGCTGGCATCAACAACATCCGCCGATGTGGCGCAGGCCTTCATTGGCACCTGGATTGCCCGTTTCGGCGCCCCCTCGGACATCTCCTCCGACAGAGGCCCGCAATTCACCTCCGAGCTTTCGGGCGCGGTCGCCCAGGCCTTGGGGGTCAAGCTACACCGCACCAAGGCCTACCACCCCCAAGCCAGCGGCTTGTGCGAGCGGTTCCACCACTCGATGAAGGCCGCTGTCAGGGCCAGCCTCCAGGACGACGGTTGGGCCGACAGGCTCCCGTGGGTCCTATTGGGCCTCCGAACGGCCCCTAAAGAGGACCTCCAGGCTTCCACCGCCGAGCTGGTCTACGGCCAGCCACTGCGCGTGCCGGGCAAGTTCATCCCTGACGCCACCGGCCCCTGGTCCGTGGCTCGCCAACGCTCGGTCCTCCAGGAGGCCGCCAGGAGATTTGCCCCCGTGCCCACATCCCACCACGGCTGCCCCCAACCCCACGTCCCCCCAGCACTTCGCACTGCGGAGTACGTTTTTATCTGGAACGACGCACACCGGGGACCGCTCGGGCCGCCGTACGATGGACCTTTACGGGTCCTGAAGAGGGACAACACGTCGTTCATCATTGACATCGGCGGCAAACCGGACCGCATCTCCGTGGACCGCCTCAATCCGGCCCATTTGGACCTTGACCAACCTCCACGGTTGGCCCTTCCTCCACGACGGGGCCGTCCCCCGTCAACCAAGCCCCCCGCCCGACCATCCATCGCCACGCCACCTACCACCCCCACACGAATCGCCAGGGGTCGTTTCGGCCGGGTCATCAAGACCCCCCTCAAACTGACTCCCGGTGCAAGTTAATTCTGGGGGGGCGCATGTAGCGGTTACCGGAAGCATGACACAATCACCTTGCACCGGCCGATGACGTAACCGGCGGGCGGTTACTTGCCCGGACTCGCCCGGACGTGTCCGGACTTGCCTTGCCCGGGCGGACTCTCGATTTGCATACCACGCCCCGTTGAGAGGCGTGGCTGACTTATTTGCATACCACGCCCCGCCTGAGAGGCGTGGCTTTTGTGTGGTGAACTTGTGATATAAATTGCCCCCCGTGTTAACGGGCTATTCAGTGCTTTTGAGTTCTTTCGAGTTGAGCTAGAATAAATAGCTCAGTGAAACTTCGTTCCTGGTGTCGTCCATTTTGTCCGGCTTTATCGTGAGAGCATACCTACATAAAAAAACACGTGCACATTTCATGTAATTTTAAAGTGAATGTGTGTGTACATTTCATGGTTTATTTTGGATTTTTAAATTAATTTAATTAAGGTTTGAATTATAAATGAAGTTGCAATGAATTAAATTAAATATGAAAGTGATCTTTCTTGTCACTGTGCCTCAGTTTTTATGTTGCAGTTTTATACTATCAGCATATAAGTGTGATTGTGCCCCCTTCCCGTTACAGTGAGCAGAGTGAATGTCCAGATGACCGAGTATAACTTAGTTTCATCATGGGTGTTTTATAATCTACTGTTTTACACTCCATTAATAATCAGGAAATATATAACTTTTTTTTTAGGTAAATAAATGTATCGTTCGTTCGTTTGTGTGGTTGCCAACTTCAATCAAGATTGGTGCTTTAATGTATGATAAATAGTGGCAATGACTATATTGTTCGTTTAGATTAAAGAAAAAAAAACAAATAATAAAAATCAACTTTAAACGGCCACTCGTTCTTCGACACCATCGCGTTAATGTGCGCATCCATGTACTTGTTGCTCCCCAAAAACATGGTGGCCGGGTCTCCATGGTGGCACGGCCGGGTTCTGTACGCGGCATAGCAAGTACGCCCTCTAGTCGATAATATAACTCTATGGTGACAGCCGGCTGACCAAGATTGCACGCTACCATCTTAAGTAAGGCTTTAAAAAAATATTTTTTAAATGATGAGTACCCCGTTAATTATCTTCAAAAGGCGTGTTTAAATTTACCCAAATACCTAGTTTTAATTCATGCACTGCCTTGGAGTTCCCAGAGTATGCATGCAATGTTTCGGGCCGATAGGTTTCAAGGTTTTGGAGTTATGGAGGAGACACACACTCTGACATAAATGCTGACACGCATGTTGACCCACACACTGGTGCACACACACACACAAACACACACACACAGACACACACACACAAACACACACACAATTCTCTTTTATTATTAGCTCACCTGGAACGAAGTTCAGTGGAGCTTATGCAATGGCGCGTTTTCCGTCCATCAGTCTGTCCGTCAGTCCGTAAACACTTGAAACTTCTTCTCCGAAACTGCTGATGGGATTGCGACTAAATTTGGCACAGATTATATTGGTTGTGTTGTGGCTAAAGTTTGTTCACGGCATTAAAAAAAAATGCAGGTCTAAGGGGTTTTACTGGGGTCAAAGTGGATCCAGGTTTGACCCCCAAAAATAGGAATTTGCTTTTACCTCTGAAACTACACACACTATTTCGATGAAACTTGACCACAACCTTCATCACCCATGCTGTACCAATGTTTGTTCACAGCACTAAGAAAATCAGTCCAAGGAGGTTTACGGGGGTCAAAGTGAGTCCAGGCTTGACCCCCCCAAAATAGGTATTTGCTTTCTTTTCTGAAACTACCCACACAGTTTTGATGAAACTTGACCACAACCTTCACTACCCGTGATGTACCAAAGTTTGTTCACGGCATTAAAAAAATCTGCCCTTTGGGAGTCTACGAGGGGTTGTCCCCCAAAATTAACCCCACCCCCTCTCCCCCCCAAAATAGGTGTTTGCTTTCTTCTCAGAAACTACACACGCAATTTCGATGAAACTTCACCACACAACCTTAATCACCCATGATGTACCAATGTTTGTTCAAGGCATTAGAAAAATTGGGGTGGGTCTAAGGAGGTATACAGGATGGGAGAGGGGGGGGGGGGCAAAATAGGTATTTTTTTGTTTGTTTGAAGTCTTATGATTATGTTGGTATGATTTTACATGCTGGCCTGTCTTCACGGCCTTGTAGCATACCTACATGCTGCACTGCTTGTGCATTAGCTTGCCTTTCACCAGGCCCAGATATAGATGTGCTGGGGCTTGGGCCAAGGCAGAGATTATACATTAGTTAGTATTATTGCCAAATTGTACTACTATTATTATTGTTGTTCATATTTTTAGAATTAATTAGTATATGCTTTGTTTCAATGTTATCATAATTTTTGTTATTTATTTTGTAATTCGAATGCGATGCCGTGGAAGGACCTATTAAGCTGCTCCATACACCTTAACATGGCGCGCATTTAAAACATGGGAATTCTTCCGGATTATTTGTAGTTTATTAGCCTAATAAATTCAGGAGGTAATGACGATCATTTTGGTGTATCACATTCGACATCAGAAAACTTTGGTAGAATACCACAAAAAAAAACATCACACACACACACACACACACACACACACACACACACACACACACACACACACACACACACACACACACACCTCATACATTTCTAGTAGATAGGTAATTGTTACATATTTATTGTTACATATTTATGTGAATGTATGTGAATTACCCTTCAGGTCTTTGCTTATCCATGTTTAGTAGATTAAGGGTTGTTGTGGTTGGAGGGTCAGGAGCCCTGCTGAAAAGTGGCCGGAAACGGAAGTGACCGGAAACGGAAGAGGAAGGGACACGAGGAAGAAAAGGGACGAGTATTCTTCTCTTTCCTCGCCCGGCTCCGACGAAAGGGGGGATTGATTGAGCCGTGTGGAAAAGCGGCGTTCCCGAGCCTGTCTGGCGAGAGGAATTACCGGGACGGATACCTGCCCGGTGGACGTCAAACTGTCGTGTGGCCGTGCCCCGACCCAGCGTTTGGCGCCGTTCGCGACACCGTCTACAAAGACGCGTACGGGTCGCCCGTTGGGGCCTAACACGCCTGGCAAGCGGCGTGGGGCTATTGGCTTGCTTTCCCGTACCCGCTTCGCGTGGCCACGAGGGGCTGTAGCCGGGGTGCCTGGTACGATACCTGCCCGGTGGAAACACGTCCACCCGGGGTTCGTTCAACCGCCCGAGTGCGGCGACGCCGACCATCATCTTGGTCAGGAGGGGCCCAGAGACATTGTGCGGGACCGAGACCAAAAGGGGGTCGTGAGTACTCACCGGGACACACATAGATAAGATGGCCATCTTAATCATAGGGAATTGATTGTGGATTGAGAATTGTTGATGGTTGTGTATTGTTGATTGCTCGGGGAAAATCTCCGTGGTTGTGTCATTGAAATTGTATGGTAGCATTACCATTGAAATATATCCTTGAACATCAGTTGTCTCTTGGGCGAAATTCATATGGATCGCGTGGCGAAAGCGCATATATAATACAGCTTTCTGGCGAAGTTCCTCTCACGGTCCGGGGGTCACCGAGACCAGGTATTCACCGAGGGGACCACGTAACAGAATTGGGGGCTCGTCCGGGATCTAAAATTGTATAACATAATAAAATAATAATATTTTATTAATTAAAATTTATTAATTAATTATTAATTGGTAAATTTTTTTGAGAAATTGGGGTAAAGTCTTGGGTGAAGGTTAACAGGTGTTAACGATAGACACCATGGCGTTTGTGGCACAGAACTTTGGGGTAACCCCGAGTGAGGCACAGTTCCGAGCGTTGCTAAAGTCGGACCTCTTGAAATTGGCCAAACATTTTAACTTGGAGGTCCGAACTAATTTGAGGAAGGCAGAGTTGCAGGCCACGGTGATACAATCTATGGTGGGATTAGGAACATGGGACGAGTTAGCCTGGGAGTGGCTACCCGAAGAACCAGAAGATGTTGAGCTCCGGAAACTGGAGTTGCAATTACGGAGCCAGGAACGGATTAAAGAAGAAGAAAGGAAAGCAGAAAAGGAAAGAGCAGAAGAAGAAAGGAAAGCAGAAGAGAGGAGAGAAGAGAAGCAAGCAGAGGAAAGGAGAGTGGAACGAGAACTCCAGGAAAGGTTAAAAGAAGAAGAAAGGAAAGCAGAAGCGAGGAGAGAAGAGAAACAAGCAGAGGAAAGGAGAGTGGAACGAGAACTCCAGGAAAGGTTAAAAGAAGAAGAAAGGAAAGCAGAAAAGGAAAGAGCAGAAGAAGAAAGGAAAGCAGAAGCGAGGAGAGAAGAGAAACAAGCAGAGGAAAGGAGAGGGGAACGAGAACTCCAGGAAAGGTTAGCAGAAGAAGAAAGGAAAGCAGAAGCGAGGAGAGAAGAGAAACAAGCAGAGGAAAGGAGAGTGGAACGAGAACTCCAGGAAAGGTTAGAAGGGAGAAAAGCAGAGGAGAGGAGAGCTGCAAGGGACCTCGAAGCAGGGGAGAGAAAAGCGGAAAGGGAATTAAAGGAACGTGACATGGAGCTTCAGCAAGAAATCAAATTCAAGGAGCTGGAGTTAATGAGAGAACGGGGAGAGGCACCACCCTTGCTGACGGGGTCGACACCTAACCAGAAAACCTGGGATGTGGGCAGACATGTGAGGCTGGTTCCACCGTTCAGTGAAAAAGAAGTCGCGAAATTTTTTCCACACTTTGAGAAAGTGGCTCGACAATTAAACTGGCCGGAGGAGGCCTGGACCATACTCGTGCAAAGTGTGCTGGTGGGGAAAGCTCAGGAAATTTATTCGGCGCTACCAATGGACCAATGTGCAGATTATGAGGTACTGAAGAAGCACATCCTCAAAGCCTATGAGTTGGTTCCGGAAGCTTACAGGCAAAAATTCAGGAATGCCAGGAAGAGGGAGAGTGAGACCCATGTGGAGTTTGCCAGAGTGAAAGAAAACATGTTTGATCGGTGGTGTGAGTCAAAAGGAGTCGGGAAAGACTTCGAAACATTGCGGGACTTGATCCTGGTGGAGGAATTCCAGCAGTGTGTCCACGAGGACATCAAAGTGTACCTGCAGGAAAAGAAAGTACCAAAGTTGTGGGACGCAGCCACCATGGCAGATGATTATGCCTTAACCCACCGAATAGGGGTCCACAAACCTAACTCCTCGCCTAGACTTCAGCAGGGGAGTTATGGAACAGCAGGTGCGGAGAACGACCATACATGGCGGCGGCCTCGAGATGATTATGGGGACAACTATGATACCCCACCTGTTCGAAATCAGAGGGATGCGGGCCCAAGACAAACTTATAGTTCGGGGGGCCCGAGGCAGACCACGAGTTTTCCCTCCGGGCCTACTTGCGCTTTTTGCAAGAAACCTGGACACTTGATGTCCAGTTGTTACCGCATGAAAAGCGAAGACCCAGAGCGGAGTCCGACTACTACAACTCCAAACGCAATGGCCATTGTGAGAAATCGCCATCAAAAGGGTTACCAACCATTTATTTCAGAGGGGTTTGTGTCACGGGATGGAGCCTCGACTAACCGGAAACCGGTTAGGATATTGAGGGACACAGGGGCACATCAATCTTTAATGCTTGAAGGCATTTTGCCATGGTCCGAGGAGACGGCAACGGGGGATAGTGTTCGTTTACAGGGGATCGGGGGCGGTGTTAGTGCTCCCCTTCATGTCATCCATTTGGAGTCCGATTTGGTGTCAGGACCGGGCACCGTCGGGTTACAAGCCACGCTTCCTGTAGAGGGTGTATCTGTGGTTATCGGGAATGATTTGGCCGGGGGTCAAGTTTATGGTAACCTGAGGGTTGGTAAAGAGCCCAGCAGGGAAAATAACGCCACACCAGCTCGGGATGGCGACAAAAGGGCCAAGTTATTTGTAGGGGGACTGAACTTCAAAACAGAGGAAGAAGTTCTGACCTCTGTCTTCAACAGATATGGGCCGCTGGTGGAAGTGCGGTTGGTAAGAGACTGGGAAACGCAACAGTCAAGAGGGTTCGGCTTTGTCACGTTTGCCAGCACAAAAGACGCCAGAGAGGCAGAGAAGAATTGGAATGGCAAGGATTTGGAGGGTCGGACCATAACAGTAGGGAAGGCATTTCGTAGGCGTCGAGAGGTCTACAGGAGAGGACAACTGGGCGGTAGTTTTGGTGGTGGCCGCAATCAATATTATTATGGAGGCTCCCTGAGTTACGGCCGCTCCCGAAGGAAGGATTGGCAAAGTAGTGGCCGAGAAGGAGACCGCTATTCAGGGGACTACAGGGACAAGTGGTCCCACCCTAAGTATTAGGGAAGTTCTGAGAAGTTGAAGCACTGAATGCGGCGGAGCCGCCGAGCCAAGATTCCTACACGGATTAACCGTGAACGCCGTTCCTAAAGGCGTCCATGTAGTGAACTTTCATGCACGGACTAACCGTGAACTCCACGTTCCTCAAGGCGCCCATGTAGAGAACTTTCCTGCACGGACTAACCGTGAACTCTCCGTTCCTAAAGGCATCCATGTAGTGAATACTCGGCTTGGCCTCCCGGAAAAAGTGCTATCGAGTGGCTTAACTTTGGAGCTTTGATCAACCCCTTAACCTTCATTCACAAGAAACTGACGGTCAAAGTCAGAGGGTCATGAGATGGAGTTTGATTTGGCAGGGACAATGTCGTTGCTGGTGCTTAGTCCAGAGTGAGTAATCTGGAGGGGTGGTGGTGAAATTTTGGTTGCTTTATTTTTAAGTAATACCTGTGCCCGGGGGGAACTGATAATGTGGGGGGGTTGAGTTATCTGGTTGGTTTCTCCAAATTGGCCGGCAAAGAAAGTTTTCGCTGGGTTCAAACTTTCTTTCTTGAAGGGGGGAGTGTTACATATTTATGTGAATGTATGTGAATTACCCTTCAGGTCTTTGCTTATCCATGTTTAGTAGATTAAGGGTTGTTGTGGTTGGAGGGTCAGGAGCCCTGCTGAAAAGTGGCCGGAAACGGAAGTGACCGGAAACGGAAGAGGAAGGGACACGAGGAAGAAAAGGGACGAGTATTCTTCTCTTTCCTCGCCCGGCTCCGACGAAAGGGGGGATTGATTGAGCCGTGTGGAAAAGCGGCGTTCCCGAGCCTGTCTGGCGAGAGGAATTACCGGGACGGATACCTGCCCGGTGGACGTCAAACTGTCGTGTGGCCGTGCCCCGACCCAGCGTTTGGCGCCGTTCGCGACACCGTCTACAAAGACGCGTACGGGTCGCCCGTTGGGGCCTAACACGCCTGGCAAGCGGCGTGGGGCTATTGGCTTGCTTTCCCGTACCCGCTTCGCGTGGCCACGAGGGGCTGTAACCGGGGTGCCTGGTACGATACCTGCCCGGTGGAAACACGTCCACCCGGGGTTCGTTCAACCGCCCGAGTGCGACGACGCCGACCATCATCTTGGTCAGGAGGGGCCCAGAGACATTGTGCGGGACCGAGACCAAAAGGGGGTCGTGAGTACTCACCGGGACACACATAGATAAGATGGCCATCTTAATCATAGGGAATTGATTGTGGATTGAGAATTGTTGATGGTTGTGTATTGTTGATTGCTCGGGGAAAATCTCCGTGGTTGTGTCATTGAAATTGTATGGTAGCATTACCATTGAAATATATCCTTGAACATCAGTTGTCTCTTGGGCGAAATTCATATGGATCGCGTGGCGAAAGCGCATATATAATACAGCTTTCTGGCGAAGTTCCTCTCACGGTCCGGGGGTCACCGAGACCAGGTATTCACCGAGGGGACCACGTAACAGTAATCAATCTGTATGGTGGATCAAACCAGGAAGCTGTAGAGATTGATACATGTTGAGATAATAGCAGATGTTATATTCAAAACAGAATGTTTTCATTATCAATAACTTCATAGCACGAGTGGTTTTGTGATGTTACAGATAAATATTAGTTGTAGGTATTTCTGAGTCGACCTGGCAACATTAATCACAATGCCAAACGCACCTTTGCTCTCTCTTGGTTATGAAAATATAACACAACTTACATGAGAAACCTTTGGCCCACCACACCTGTGTCACACCTACGATTCCTTAAATATTTACTTAGCTTATTACTGTAGTTCCATTAATTAAATGTCGATTATTATTTTACATTATTGTTATTGTAAAGTTAACACATTTAACAATGAGAAAGGCACTCGTTAGAGCACATACCTCCGCCAGGCTGAACAGTTCACATTTCCTATCCCACCTGATAGGCCGGATCTGCATCCAGACTTGAACCAAAATCCAATCGGCTTGTTCTTGTCATCTACCCAACCTATCCATCAAGTTTCGTCTGAATCCATGCATAATTGTTTGAAACATCATGTTATATATCGTTTTTGGCTCGATCTCTCAATAGTGAAGGTCACAAAATTCTCGTATCCGGATCTGGCTCTTCACTAAAATCTAGATAATTCGTCCTTGTCACACACCCACTGTTTGTCACTGTCACACACCCACTCACACACCCTTGTCCACTCTTTTTTCGTCTGAATCCATCCATAACTTTTGGAGATATCCTGCTCAGGTGCACCTGCACTCCAGTCCTTCAAGCAGGTGTTGCAGTACCATATAAAGTCATCACCCACCCATCCCTACCCACAAACTTAGGCCTTGTGTACTCATGAACTTCAGATAGATATTCCATTCCTACGTATACACAAACAGTCATATGACTATACAAGACCACAATCGCATGGCGGAAAACATGCATTGTGTTTCTCATGTCACGCTGGTGTGGGACAGTAAAATGAGCTATTTCTGCAAAGCAATGGAGCTGTTGTCTTCATCAATCATATTAACCTCTGAACATAGCAACATGAGAGTGAATGGGGTATGTGCAGGAAGTGGGTTTGTGTGCGTAGTGGTTTTGAGAAGGCTTTATCATGAATCATGATGGGTTGCTTTTAGCACGTCCATATACGGCATGCATTTGATGTGATTTATGAATAAGATGGTTAATGGAAGGAAAATCACAGTTGGAGTGAAGTTGCAATGGATTAAAGAAGCACGTGGGATACACAAGCACAACCAAAGCATTTGGAATGAGTGATCTGGTGTTAGGAAACCTGCTGTAGATGGGCCATGCATATGGCGACGCTGGTTTAAGCAAAGCAACATGGGCTGATCACAGCACAAACCTTAACCCACTGAAGCCAGGCTGACAGAGGCAGATTGGCCCTTCCAGGCTGTCCATGCACCTTGCCCCATTTGTACATTCAAAGGCTGTGCCGCAGAAAGCCCTAGCTTGGCATCTGGAAGGAAAGACAGGATATAGAAAGGACAAAAAGAGAAGACGAGAGGAAGAAACTCGGCACAGGAGAGGAAATGAAGACTCGAAAAAGAGCGAAGCGCAAACCAGAGCCGGCCCTCAAAAGGTCCTCCTGACGTGGCGGGTTCACGCTGATTGGCTCCGAGGTGGACACGTGTGTGAGGTTGGGAAATTTAGGCCATGAGATGGCACGTACCTTTTTCCTGTGAATATTCTGGTGCAGTTGCAGTGTAGACCATCATTGTCAGCGTAGCAGATTCCTTCATTCTTGCAGAAGAGAGATGTGCAATTTTTACAGCGACCTTCTGCAATGACAGAAATGGCGCTCATTTGAATGGAGGACAAAACTCAACGATGTATGCTCATTAGAATTACAATTTCTTCAAGAAAAACTGCATCGACATTTTCATTGCATTTCCGTACCGAGCTGCCCATTCCATTCACCCCGCTTCATGATATGTTGAAGGCTGCCAGGATGGCCTAGAGGTATGCACACTCGCTTGTAACCTGTCTAAGCCTGGGCCAGAACCACACTCAGCTATAAACAGCCATCCTGGTGTTTCACGGGCAGGGCAATTCATCAATGTGTGTGTGGTCCCTCCCATGGGCGTTAAACGGTCCTTTCATCTGCCAGCATGCGTTGCTGGACGATAAAGATCCCACGGTGTCCTTCACGTAGAGCAGTGGGCACCATAACCAAATTACAAATTCCTGCCCTAACCAGCAGAGGGCATTGCATCATCCAATGATGTTACCCTGAAGGCTTGTGTTGCATACAGACGAAGACGATGACGTCAAATAATCAAAGGCAAACACTTCGTACACAAAACCCTCCAGTCTAATATTATATCGGTTATCGGACTCAGTGACGTAATGATCAGAGTGCCATAGACGTCGGCAGTTCCTAACCCGTCTGAGTCATACCAATGACTAAAAAAACTACCAAAGACTAAGAGAAATACTCCGGAATAACCTAAAAATGGTACATGCTGCTTCCTTGCTAGATGTCCAACATTTAAATAGGATAGAGCACGGACAAACAACTGTATGTTGGCAACCTTTGCGCAAGCTTGAAGGGCCTAATTGCCTCCTGCATTGAAGTTCCTTCCTAAGGGAACTTGCGTGTGTGTGTGTGTGTGTGTGTGTGTGTGTGTGTGTGTGTGTGTGTGTGTGTGTGTGTGTGTGTGTGTGTGTGTATGTGTGTGTGTGTGTGTGTATATATATATATATATATATATATATATATACATACATATATATAACCTAAAAATAACCTTGAATTTGGTCAGTAACGTTCTCAGTTCACGAGAGCGGTGTGATACGGTTTAATTGGCTGTCCAGCTTTGCCCACCCCACTTTGCATATACCCCGCTCACTTTGCATATAAGGGGATGTTGAGATGATTTTATCACTCTTGAGGAAGATTAACGGAGGCGTGTGGCTTCACATGTTGTTAATCGAAACGTTGAGTCATTGTTTGTTCAATTAAAGGTTGGAGATCTTACCATGGAGTCATTTGGATTTACTCCCAGCCGCAAATCTTTGCTTATATATATATAACTTGAGATTGTGGGGGGGTTTTTTTTGTTTGTTTTTGTTTTTTGTATACAAGATCGAGGCTCGTGAAAGAGCGAACATTAATCACACAGAAAGGCAAACCGACACATAAAACAAATAACATCGGGAGCGGTAGACAAGATGGAGAGAGAGGGGGAAGGACACAAACACAACATTTGAGAGCAGGGACCGAGAGACATGGAGACATCGAGAGATCTGTGGGAGGGAGAGGGCTTTGGGGGGGGGAGGCATGGGAAGGGGGAAGGGGGTTGTTGCAGGAGGAGAGATGTTATTTGTGTGGAGGTGTGGGAACGGTGCAGCATGCACTGAGTGCATGTTCAGTAGCATTGGCAGCAGGACGATACAGGTGGCGACATGATCAGGTGCTGGTGGTGGTGGTGCAGATGGTGCAACAAGAGGTGCTGAGGTCGAGAGAGAGAAGAGTGGAGAAGGAGATTGATGGGGGAGAGGTGTGGTTTGTCAAGGAGGGCCAAGTGGTAAGAGGTGCAAAGAGGAGGAGGTGGAAAGCAAGAGGGCTGTCAGATGCTTGTGATTGGCAGGTGGTGGCAGACCTAAAGCCACAATTGGTATTCCCCGAGGGGATCTGTGTGACAAGGTTGCGGCCTGACTGTCATTTGGTCAGGTGCAACAACGCAGGTCATCTTAGGGGAATTGTCAGTACCTTGGGAAGAGAACATGGAGGAGGTGCACGAGAGGAAGAGAGGAAAGTATAGTGAGCTGGAGGCAGAGTGCCAGGAGAAGGGTTGGCGAGTTTCGTGTCTGCCATTCGAGGTGGGGTGTAGAGGGCATATTGGCAATTCCTTTTCTGCATTTCTTGCTCGGCTTGGAGTGTGTGGGACAGAAAGAAGGAGGATGTGTGACAAGGTGGCCCAGGTTGCCTTGAAAGGCTCATTTTGGATTTGGAGGAAGTTTATGGAGGCACGTCGAACGGTGTAGGTTGAGGTTACGGAATGGAAATGGAGATGTGTGTGTGTGTGTGTGTGTGTGTGTGTGTGTGTGTGTGTGTGTGTGTGTGTGTGTGTGTGTGTGTGTGTGTGTGTGTGTGTTGCAGGAGTGGGTCATGAGTGGGTGTGGTTTTTGCATGAATGGTTTTGCATGTTTGCATGAGTGGTGCATGTTGGTAAGGGTAGGTGGTTGGTTGTGTGTGGTTTTTGTTTGTTTGTTTGTTTTTGTTACTATTATTATTTCTTATTTTGTGTATGTGAGTGGGTGAGGGTGTGTGTTTTTGCATGAATGAATGAATGCATGAGTGTGTGTGTTTTTGTATGTTGAGTGGTGTAGGTTGTAAGGGTAGGTGGTTGGTTGGTGTTGTGTGTGTATGTGTGTGGATGTGTGTATGAATGATCTGGTGTGTTTTGTTGGTGAGTGGTGAAGGGTATAAAGGTGGGTGTTTGAGTGTTCCAACATATTTGTTTGGTGCTGTGGATTCTGGATGTGGAGGTGTTGCTGTTGTAGTCTGCGTTCGCACTGGCTGGGGGTGGGGGTATGTTCGCATCCAGGTGTATTTGCTGCATGTGGATGTGTACGTGCCCCTGCTGGCCCACCTTAGCTGACCGTATCGAGGTTGACGGGCCGAAACGGGATGATGCTGAGGACCCGGTCAGTGCGGCACACTTGTGACCAGGTGTGTTTTGAACTTTTATATATATATATATTGTTACGGACACGGTTTTTGGATGTTATTTTACCGAGCGGTGGTGTATTTAACCGCGTCCGAACAGTTACTCCCCGATTAGAACCCGATTCCACCCGAACGTTGACTAATCGCGCTACAGATATTCAATTGGGAAACCTCTAAAGCGACCGAAAGAGAAGAAGAGAGAAGAAAGACAGAGTTTGGAGGAAGAACAGATTTATTATACACACACAAGCAATATTTTAGAGCGACCAATATTATTTACAGCAATAGATGGGAAAGAGCAGTCACACAGTGCATTGTTAACTTATTCTATTTCATTTACTTAATCCCCAAGACAAACGAGTAGGACAGGACGTTCACACTCACACGGTGGATATTGCAGGCAGGTAATGGCTCGAGGTTGATTGCTTGAGAGAGGAAGGCGAGGTCGGAGGCCGCAGCTTTCAACCCCTCGCGGTTTTGGCGGGAAAACCTCCGTCGCGTATCCGCGGCCGTCACGCGCTGGCTCGGCACACCTGCTCCTCTTCCTGGGGTGGAGCCGTCTCCCTCCGTTCAGCGCGTCTCTCCAACGACAGGGGGGTATTGCAGGCAGGCAGGTAGGTAGGTAGGTAGGGCTTGCGGTGGATTGCGCTCCTCTTCCAGGTCATCCCCCAGCGTATCTCTCAAGGCCTCTCTCCAGTCATCTCTCATCTGGACTCGTAAAGCAGTCCCCTGCAGTCGCTTTTATCACCTCCGGCGGAATTAAGCCGCCGGCTCCGAGGGCACGCCTACCGGGTCACTCACCGCGGTGTTGATTGGCTGTTAGGGCTGGTTCACTCCTTGCTTCTTATGACGAGGTGGAGACACGCCTTTCTTCCCCAACCTTACCTCGTGGCCAATGGTGGTTTGAAGAAAACCAGCCAAAATGCGGAAGGCAATTGGAAGGGAGGTTTTGGGGAAATTGGAAGGGCCTACGCTTATTTTGTTTGATACAATGCAAAGTCAATCTAGTGGAAAACACATACTTAGCCTACATGGAATAAGGAAATACACTATTTAAAAGATATATCGTGACCTGCGTGTATGTTCTATGAAATTAATTAGGAGGACGGCTGCGACCATTATTTACATTACCAGGATGTTACCATACCAAAACCATACTCTTCACATCCGTTACCCTTCCTCCAAAATTGTTACACTCCTCAAAACCCGTTACACTTCTCAAAACCCGTTACACTTCTCAAAATCGTTACACTGCACCCTCCTTTCTTCAGGCACGTCCTCGGGCCTACTAGACTTAACTGAGTGTGACATGTAGGTGTAATTCCCTCTACAATTAACCTGACCCTGAGTGTGACAATTTTAAAACACAAATAAGTATGTCCCCCTATTGCATTGCATCCTGTCTAACAGACTCAAGCCCACAGCTAACCGAATTACGGAATTATTCTAAAACTATACATTTACGGTGGGGAGCATTATTTACAATGACGTGATTTCTTATTTACAACGCAACCCAGGACCTGTGTGTTTTTTTCTTTTCTTTTTAGGGAACAAGAGAAAGAAATTCCTGTTGGGAGGGAGGAGACAGCACGCATTGCATCGATGCACCAGTACCAATACCACCAAAGCACCCAAAAGCACCCAAAAGCACCACAAAGCACCACTCGGTGCGCAGTCACCATGGTTCATAATAAACACAACAAAACAACTGGTGGTGGTCTTCTCCTTGTCTGCTGGGCCGATGTTCTTCCTGACGTCTTCTGGCTTCATGCGGCCTATTTGGACATAATAAAAAGCACAACTTGTGTCCATTTTTATTTAGGGCCTCAGGGGCCAACTAAGGGTGGTCCACCTGTATGGCATAGGTGCCACCTTACCGAGGTCCGCAAGCAAGATTCCCTGGCCACTATGGCCGGTTTCCAACAGAGGTGCCCTGCCCCAGAACCTGGGGTCCATCAAGTGGTACTTGGCCGCCGAACAGCGGTCCATAAAGTGGTACATCAACGCAATGCGTGCTGGTTCTGGGAATCTCGGGCGCACAATGGCCACCTCACGCACGCTCCCCTCGGCACCCAATGGCGCACAGGTCATGTGGGAGACAAAAGAAAGACAATTGAGCGAGGGGTAAGGTCACAAGGGTACACGTCAAACAAGGCAATGCAAGGTGAAATGCGTACGGAGGGCGAAGTGAGAAAGCTCGTCCCTACCGTACGTCACCCCCCTGTCACCTACACTACCCTTGCTCTTACCCCATATTTACAAAATCTACCCATTTACAAATTCGTCACTACTGTCACGTCTTCCCCATATTTCCCTTATACCAAATTCGTCACCACAATCCCTCTACTTCAAAATTTGCCATCATCAAATTCATCATCAATCCTCATAAGGAGGCAGAGATGGAACATCAAAGCACAATGTCACACCCACGTCATGATGCGTCTCACAACCCAAACATTTGCACAGTAAAAAATAATCAAAACATGGCATGGTGTGGAGTACCTGTCACCTCAGGTGAGTGGATGCAGATGGTGCGAGGAGATCCTTCATCCTAACTATCCTCTAAATGACTTTAACACACTTTACACTACCCGGGGTCTTTCCCTGCCAATCCATTGGCCAACTTACACTATGGGTTCTAATAACCAATTCCCATTGGCCAAACTGTGGTGCTCCTCAATTTTGGGGTCTCACTCCCCCGATTCATCTCCCGGTGCTCTCGCACAATTTCTGGGCTGCGACGTGTACCTCTCCCAACAGGTCTACCCACCTGCACACCTCCACCACTGTAGTTGCCACCCGAGCTTACCTGCTCCTCACCCTAACCTAACTAACTGGGGAAGACCCCTCTTGGATCTGTCACCCCACTGGTGCCCTCTGGCACTGGGCTACCCGGGTCCGTCCTCCGGATCCTCGGGCCCCATCCACAACAACTACTACCGGCTCCCAGAGCCCACCTGCGGCCTCACCTGGCCGACATCCTCACAGTGGTGGAGTGCCCAAACCAACTACACACACTAACAGGCTACACGCCCAGCCATTTCCACAACACTAATGCACCCATCCAAAGACCATTCTTCCACTCGCACCACAGATGCCAATATCCAACCACAATTTACCTATACCCTCTACCTAACACTTACACTACCCGCCCCGGGTATCCGTGATGGGGGTCCACTCTTCCCCCATTCACACCTTCGCACCATCCACTCCACTCCACAATTTCCACCATACTCACTCCACGACCATCCATTCCAATACTCCATACCATTTATTCCATACACCTGTCTTTCATTCACCTGTCGTTGCACACCTGTGCAATCATACCTGGTGCCACCTGCACCCTCCTTTCTTCCTGGACCATTTGGTCAACACAACACGCAATCACCACTACTCCCTCATACACTGCTCCACACACCTGTTCAGTTGCACACCTGTGCAATCACACCTGTTCCATTCTCACCCGTTCAATCCTCACACACACGGCATCATCTCAGCTAACTACTCCCCTCTGAAACTTGCGCTTCCCAGTCGTCCCTTTAAACTATTGCGCTCCCACGTCATTATAATCCACACTAATCTACCTGTGTCCCCACTACAGGTATCAGTCACTAACTAACCTTAACGTTACCTAATGTCATCTTCGCTAGATCCCTACAATTATCCAAGCCCTCCCTGGCTCGGTTGTCATAGCCACCCCATAAACTATTGCGCATTTGCCCCCCCCTGTGAGGGATGGTGGATTTGCCATCCCACCACATCGGGGGTCTCTCACTACCAATTTCGCTCGTCCAAATCCAACAATTCAAAAATTTTCCATTTACTGCCAATTCTATTCACTTTTCTAAATTTCGTTTCAAATCACTACTATCACTATCACCATCACCCGTATACTTATTACATCCTCTCGGTGCGCCAATTCACATCACCCGTCTACTTATTACATCCTCTCGGTGCGCCAATTCACATCTACAGCCCGGCTTCGTACAGCCGAGCAATGAACGCGGGTCGTTTTTTTTTTTTTTTTTTTTTTCCAGCGGCTGGATACGTCCCGCATTCGGGGCAGGGACGGAGGCTTACCCGGGCCGAGATCCCATGCACCACTTCGGCGTGGAGCCATCCAATGTCCCGATCTCGACCTGCCGGCACGTCTCAATAGAAAGTGGTCGCCATGACGACCCTTCCTATCGAGCTGCCCGCTCCGCCTTGTGGAGCCCGGACGCGGCCGCTCCACGCGAGGCCCAGCGTGGATCGCGCACGGCGGTCCTTTCGAACCCGCCGTGGCTCGGATCTCCGCTGGTTCTCGCGGCACGCGAAGCCCGGCACGCACCGAGGGCCCGATCCGGCTAAAAGTCGACCTAACCTTTAACCCGGTTACCGTCGACGCTTCACCTGCAGGCTTACATGCATACGCTACCTCTTTCTTGCTCATACATGCAGCCGTTCCCATTCTCCTCGTACCTTTTCTTTCACACCTCGGTACACTCACTCCGCTCACCGACTTGGTCACACACCTGACCACCGAACACTTTGGCACACATTCGTTGCTCGCACACCTCACCAATACACCGCTTCGCGCCCCCTCCTCGGTCACCTCCTTTGTGACAATCACAGGTGTGCTCTCACCCGCACACCCAACCACGTGTCTCACTACCAATTCCAGCGTGCATTCCCACTCACGCTCTACCATTCCAGGTGTGCATCCTTGCTCACCTATCACAACCAGCTCACGCTCCGTTTCACTCTCACTACTCTCACCTCCACTCTCAGTCGCGCACTCACCCTTACTCTTGACAGCATGCGCTTTCCCCATGCACCCGTCCGTTACACACCTTTCTCGCGCATCCTCCCGCGCACACTTCTTCGTTACTTCCTCCGTAACACTCACCACAGGCATGCATTCTCCCTTACTCTTGACAGCATGCGCTTTCCCCATGCACCCGTCCGTTACACACCTTTCTCGCGCGTCCTCCCGCGCACACTTTTTCGTTACTTCCTCCGTAACACTCACCACACCGCGCTTCCCTGTGCTCCCTCGCACACGCGCTTTGACCAATTCACTCTTGACGGCACACTCACTCCTCGGCGTGCACTTTTTCCTCACACACCCCATGGTCGGACATTCTCGCACACCCCTTTTTTCGCACACCTGTCCTGTCACACACCTCACCAACGGCCTTTCACGAACACCCGGATCCAAACCAATCCCCAAGCCGACTGAATCTCCCCTCACATCATGTACATTGCCACTCACCTCCGTACCTCGCCGCACCTTCTCTGCCACCTGCAAACTTTTTATTTGGTTAGTGAGCACCGCATCATGATTTGAACACAGACCTTGTACACATTCCATCACCTCCTCCCGGATTTCTCTCTTAGTTTCCCTCCGTCTCTTCTTAATTTCACTCACCCCTTCTTCCACCTCCTCTAATTTTTCCTTTACCTCTTTCAGCTCCCGGTGCGCCCCCTCGATTTCTTCCTCCATTGCTACTTTAACCGTTTCTATGTGCGTCCTTACCTCCCGGTCCTTCGTCTCCATTGCTTCTGTCACCTCTTCCAACCTCTTCGTCAATCCCTCATGTACCATTTGACATTCCTTTTGTGTTGCTATTAATTCATTTTTTATGTCCTTTTGTGTTGCTTTTAAACCCCCGATGATTGCTGTGTTCTTTTCCACTTGGTCCGTTAGTTCCTTTTGTCCCACTGTCAGCTGTTCTACTCCTTTCGTCAGATCTTCTATTCCCCCCTGTAACTTTGCCGTATTATTTCTCACCTCTTTCTCTATACGCTTTTCGCCTCGCTTTACCTCCTCGCGCAGCCCCGAGACCTCCTCACTCACCCCTCGTCGTATTTCCTCCATCTGGTTCCCCATCTGTTCGATTTCCCGGGCGGATTGTTCCCCTATTTCCCGCAATTTGTCCTCCATCCTATTTTCTAACCCCATTAACCCATTTTTCACCCCCTCTAACTGATTCTCCTGGGCAGCCATTCTGTTTTCCACCCCCGTTAACCCATGTTTCACCCCTTCTATCCCATTGTCTAACCCCTCAAATTTCTTGTCTAATCCCTCAAATTTCTTGTCTAATCCCTCAAATTTCTTGTCTAATCCCTCAAATTTCTTTTCTAATCCCTCACCGGTACCCCTCGCTTCGTCCCTCATTACCCCCATTTGGCCCTCCAATCGCTCACCCTGAGCATCCATCCGGTTCTCCAATCGCTCACTATTCTGGGCCATAAGGGCCTTCATTTGTATAAAAAAAGGTTCAAATCCATTGGCATCTCCGGTTCGACTACCGCGACCATGGGCGTGGCTAAATGTGGCGCCGCTGTAATCACGTGCGCTAGAGCGCCATTTTGTGCACCTGAAATTCCCGCAACCACATTGCCATTTTCCTCCTCCCTTTCTTCCACATACATTTCCCCTGGTTCCTGGGTTACCCCTAACCCGTCTATCTCCCCCACCGACATCCGATCGCCTTGATTGTCCATGGCGCGATCTAAAAATTCGGGTTTTATAAAACAACACAATTTCGTCCGCTTTATAATTTTGAGCGCGTGCAGCGCGCTCCGGGTCGATCTCACTCCCCGACACCAATTGTTACGGACACGGTTTTTGGATGTTATTTTACCGAGCGGTGGTGTATTTAACCGCGTCCGAACAGTTACTCCCCGATTAGAACCCGATTCCACCCGAACGTTGACTAATCGCGCTACAGATATTCAATTGGGAAACCTCTAAAGCGACCGAAAGAGAAGAAGAGAGAAGAAAGACAGAGTTTGGAGGAAGAACAGATTTATTATACACACACAAGCAATATTTTAGAGCGACCAATATTATTTACAGCAATAGATGGGAAAGAGCAGTCACACAGTGCATTGTTAACTTATTCTATTTCATTTACTTAATCCCCAAGACAAACGAGTAGGACAGGACGTTCACACTCACACGGTGGATATTGCAGGCAGGTAATGGCTCGAGGTTGATTGCTTGAGAGAGGAAGGCGAGGTCGGAGGCCGCAGCTTTCAACCCCTCGCGGTTTTGGCGGGAAAACCTCCGTCGCGTATCCGCGGCCGTCACGCGCTGGCTCGGCACACCTGCTCCTCTTCCTGGGGTGGAGCCGTCTCCCTCCGTTCAGCGCATCTCTCCAACGACAGGGGGGTATTGCAGGCAGGTAGGTAGGTAGGTAGGTAGGTAGGGCTTGCGGTGGATTGCGCTCCTCTTCCAGGTCATCCCCCAGCGTATCTCTCAAGGCCTCTCTCCAGTCATCTCTCATCTGGACTCGTAAAGCAGTCCCCTGCAGTCGCTTTTATCACCTCCGGCGGAATTAAGCCGCCGGCTCCGAGGGCACGCCTACCGGGTCACTCACCGCGGTGTTGATTGGCTGTTAGGGCTGGTTCACTCCTTGCTTCTTATGACGAGGTGGAGACACGCCTTTCTTCCCCAACCTTACCTCGTGGCCAATGGTGGTTTGAAGAAAACCAGCCAAAATGCGGAAGGCAATTGGAAGGGAGGTTTTGGGGAAATTGGAAGGGCCTACGCTTATTTTGTTTGATACAATGCAAAGTCAATCTAGTGGAAAACACATACTTAGCCTACATGGAATAAGGAAATACACTATTTAAAAGATATATCGTGACCTGCGTGTATGTTCTATGAAATTAATTAGGAGGACGGCTGCGACCATTATTTACATTACCAGGATGTTACCATACCAAAACCATACTCTTCACATCCGTTACCCTTCCTCCAAAATTGTTACACTCCTCAAAACCCGTTACACTTCTCAAAACCCGTTACACTTCTCAAAATCGTTACAATATATATATATATATATATATATATATATATATATATATATATATATATATATATATATATATATATACAGTGAAACCCCGATTTTACACGAATTCGGATATAATTATAACGCGATGAGTCATTGGACCTTTTTTTTTTTTTTTGCTCTTTCCGGAACTTCTTCCGGAAATGGAACAAACTGCTAGAAGAAGAAAATATTTTTCTGTGAAAGATAAGCTTCACGCACTTGACGCGATCAAGACGAAGAGTCAAGCTCAAGTTGCACGAGACCTCGGGATACCGGAATGAAACACTTCGTGGCTGGAAATCTTGAGAAGAAAAGTTACGTGCGTCACTTTGCAAAGTTGAAGAAGAAGCAGGACTAAAAGCTAAACGCCTGAAGACAGCCAAATATGTCAGCCTCGATGACTCCCTGTACGAGTGGTTTGTTCAAGCACGCTCAGAAGGCCTTCCAATGTCTGAATGGAGCAAAGAAGAGCTACACCAGAGGCACTCTGCCGACGACGAATGCCCAACATATGAGCACCTGACGGACACCGAGATCGTCCGTAACGTATAAACTACAGCACCTGCTGGCCGGCAAGTGTACCGGTTCTCGAGCCACAAGAAGATGATAATGAAGAGCCCCTACCCCCAAAAGTGTCTGAAGCCATTGAACACCTCGAGGCTAGCCTCTGTTGGCTGGAGACCCAGGAGGTGGACCACATAAAAATCCTCAAACTCAGAAGCATTCTAGATTTCGCTCGCAGCCAGCGACATGCTACGTTCAAGCAAAGAACACTCGATCACTTTTTCAAGAAATAAACTCTAAATGATGATTGCTAACATTCTTGAATGTTTTTATTTGTTGTTTTAGGATGTTTTAGGATATTAGGGTAACATTGGGTCAGTTTGAACGCTGATTTTCTTGAAACCCGATTTAGCGCGACCCCGCTTTTTTCGCGATGACATTTTATGGACCTCAATGATCGCGTTATGACGGGGCCCACACTGTGTATGTGTGTATGTGTGTATATATATATATATATATATATATATATATATATATATATATATATATATATATATATATATATATATACATACATACATACATACATACAATACACACACGTGCATAATACATGCACACGTTCAACAAAAACGAAAAACGGTTCTTTGGACCCTGATTATGACGCAACGCTGACGTCATACACGTATGCAAGGGCAGTCCAATATATATATATATATATATATACACACATGTATAGGTGGACTGTAAATATTACACATTGTGCTATCTCTATAGTATAGACTATAGGTATTAACAAACAGTATGGTAACTCACCTAGTCCACAGCCACTAAGTGGACACGTGTATTCCAGCTTTGCGCTTCCCTCTCGGCTGGCTATGACAGAGACAGACTGTTGCAGAGGCAGAAGATCCCCATTGAGAATCGGCGACTCGAGACAGCCTTGGAATCCATTGCTCACAATCGCGGCTCCACGTGCCACCCGTTTTGCCTCTTGGTTGTTTCGTACGATTCCACCCAGATAGAAATCCATACCCACGCCAAGTGTGTTTAGGCCTCCACTTGCACAATTCATCTTCTTGGAAACCTCTTCCGAGTCCACTTTCAGTCGGGCATGTGTGCGTTCAAAGGTGAGCGACACGTCATGCCTGTATCCGTCGTTCACAAAGCGATTCGATAATTTCAGGTGTTGGAAGCCATTGCCGCCACAGTTGAAACGAAGCTGCACTCCGCCGTTTTCGATCTGCATTCAAAGGCATCATGCACCCGACATGTTGAACCAGACCACAACAAGTTCTCCAAAAAACTAACACTTTCATTTGGCCATTGCTATTTTGGTGACTGTGACGTATTCATCGTCATGAAATGAACATCTCGTTCAAAAATGAACAACTTTTATGAAAACTCACTTCTACAATGACGATGTGGTTCTTGCCCCGGATGTATAAAAGCACGCCATTGGGATGCACGGTAAGCAAAATGAACGAAAGCGTTGCGCTCTTGCTGTCGAGGTTGCGCTCGTGCAGACGATACTTTACGTAGCTTTCTCCACCGAATGACAATGTGGACAAACCTGGAATGAAGAATGAGAAGCCTTAGCACCGTACAATCCGACAGGTAGCATTTCATCGACAGCAAACAAAACCATAAAGTTATCCGCATTCATAAAATCCTACCTATAAATAGGCCAAAGAAGAGTATTTGATTTTGGATTTAAGGGGCCAAGTGGGATAAAATGTAGGGTTTTACACGCCATCAAACAAATGCACATATCTACACTCACAGACAAGCTACCCACTACAAACCATATATCACTGGAAAGCTGACAATCTGGAGAATACAAAAATTGAAGAATTGAGACAATACACCTTCGAATAAGGAAATTATATTTATTTTCCTCAACACAATTGAAAATTTACATTTTTGCATTTTGTCAGCAAAATTGTAACCCCATACAACTAACTCAGGCAATCTACTTTTTTTTCCTCAGTTTTACATATTATAGGGATGTCCTAATATTTCAATGATGGCTTTTCTTCAAATCAGTTTATTTCAGCTGCACACTGATTATTTTTTGTAGAAACAGAAAAAGGTGACATTTTACTTCATAATTTTTTTTTAAGTAGGGGTATCTCTAAAAGCCATCATTAATTCACTCAACACCTCAAACCTGACATTCTGACCACATTTGAAGAAATTCTGATGATTAGTTTTTGAGTTATAACAAGTTTATGAATATTCATGAGAGCACAGATGTTTCTGAAAGAACATACATCATAGAGTATTTTGACATGAAAAAATTAAAAATATATTTTACTCAAATTTTACCCCACTCGGCCCCTTAAATGTGTCGTTTCCTTTTCCCTTCCACTAAAACCTTCACTCCTTCATTCCTCTTTATTCCCGCCTCCGGAACAAACTCCCTCACTCTCTTTAATCCCACTCATCCCTCAAGGTCTTTAAAACAGCTGTTCACCACCATCTCTTGTCTTCCCCCATCCAAAACCATGATCTCTTCTACCCCTGCTAATTCACCCCAGATCCACTTTTCTTTGAAATCCCGACTTCTTTCCTGGAAGTTCTAGCAGTGTCCATGTGTTTTATACCTTTCCCACACCCTCCCCCCCCCCCCCCCCCCACCTCCCCATGCCTCCTCCCCCCAAGCCCTCTCCCTTCCACGGATCTTCCGTTGTCCCTGTTCTGCTCCGTTGTCCCTGTTCTCTACTGTTGTACTTGTGTGCTTCCCTCTCTCTCCCCATCCTGTCTCCCGCTCCCTTTATTGTATGTTTTGTGTGTTCCTTTTTTTTGTGATTCATGTTAGCTCTTACACGAGCCTCGATCTTGTATACAAAAAAATAAAGTAAATAAAACATTTATAAGGATGCGAAGCAGCCACCTGTGAAGTTGGAACAGTACCGTAAAAGTAGATTTTGGAGGAGATCATTGTTTTGGAGGAGGAATATATATTCCATTTTGGAGGAATATAAAAGATATACAGCATCGTGTTCTAAATCATGTCATTTTGCCAAAAAAAAACTTGAATGGTTTCACTTTGAAATAACGACCTTGTCCCTGCGATGGACTTCTTATTCTTATTTTGGTATGCAGTACATGGTTGTAGGTAGCATACTTTGCTCAGGGCGCATCTGTGCTGCTGATTGTCGCCCCCTGTAGGTTAGAACAGGAATTAGGACATTAGCCTGACAAACAAAACAATGCCTGCGATGGCTCGCCTACTCTTCCTAGGTTGCATGTTGCACTGGGTGTGACGTCTGCTGGCATTAGATAGTGGACATTAAAGATACAAGAGGGCGTCTTTCACGGAGAGTCGGTGATCGCTATTGCCGGCGGCCTGAACAAATTACAAATTCCTGTTGAAACCCACCTTCAGTTGAACATCAGGCCTTCCCAGCTGGTTTGTGAAAGATTTGGGCCAAAAATGTTTCCTGGATGACGCCAAAAAGGTTTTGGGAGTAATTGAAACAATTGAAAGTTAAAGTAGTAGTAGTAGTTGTAGTAGTAGTTGTTGTAGTAGTAGTAGACCAAAGTGCAAATTTATTGTGATGAAATGAGTTCTTCAGTCCAATAACAGTTTTGTACACATGCACCATTTACCTACAATACCTCATTTTCAATCTCTACATAAACCCGTTTCACTGCCCCATGCTACACTCGTTCTTCAAGGGTTTCCATTTTGAATCCTCACTCACATTTGAAGCCTAAAGGTGAGTTCTTGTCCACAACGCACTCTGCCTTATCATCGCACCGTTGTAAAATGCAAGGGTTTGCAGCACAATCTTCCACTGCAACAAATCGCACAACAAACATTCCCACGTCACTTGTGGTGCTGACCAAATGAGTAGTGCACGGAACCCAAGTTTCAAAAACTGAAAGCAACAACAGCTGGAGCGACACAGGAGGCTCTGTACCTTCACATGTGCAGAAAGCCGACAGGTTGTGCTGCGGAACCGTGATGCTGAGGCGTGCGGTGCTGTACGCATTCACCGCAGCCCTGTCGAGTGAGGCTCTCTGCATACACTGATGGCTCGGGCAGCGACCCGGTGTACAGGGCTCAGCAACTACCTGAACCAATCGCAGCCCCGTGGTATTTTTTAGGTACGGCTCATTGCGATTCAGCACTTGGCGGAGTTCGGACCGTTGCCATCCCATGCCGAATGTCCTGCTGGGTGCCAACAGCACATCCAGGGCGCCGCTGAGACTTGTCTTCTGGAGACTGAGCAACTGGACATCATGGTCCTGCTCACGGTGGGATTGCAAGTACTCATGACCATATAAGGACACTGCTTTCTTTAAACAAGTAGAAGGCCTAAACAATGAGCAACATCACTTAGACAGCAAACATTGTCCAACGACTCCATTGTTTTTACCTGGCTGATTGGGGGAAATACAAATCCTGGATTTTGGTTAGTCTTTGAAACATATCTATGGAATATATCCCTCACGTAACCAACATCACAAATAACATTCATCGTTCAATCAAAGTTCAGGACTCCAAGTTGTATCCCTTCATGCAAGTTCTAAAGATGTTATTTAAGCTTTTCGGAATATTTTTTTTAAGCAAGAAGGATTTAGGAAGGTGATATAAGTTTTTGTGTGCAGTTATTGATTGCTGATTTGATAGCATTCCTTGGAGCATTGTTGTGCAGCTGCAATTTCCCCTGTAGGATTAGTTCAGGGTGCCAGTGACAGCTCGTCTGCTATTCAATGAAAGACACCCTGGGATGCTTTAACATCCAGCAGATTGATCCCAAGTTTAAAGTCCACCCGAGAGACGGCATACTCATTGATGGCTCACCCTACCTGGAAAGCACCAACCTGGCAGTTTACAAATTGGGCCGAGAATCAAATCACTGAACTCAAAAGTAAGTGCTCTATCTCCGCACCAACCTCTTGGACTTTTCAGCAGATGAGGGATATCAAAAAGAATCTTTAAAAAGCTCCATACACCAAATTATTAAATGGGATTTGATGAACAAAGAATGACTTAACAACAGTATCGGAAAACCTGAGAACATTTCAAGGTGAGAAGAAGCAACTGGTGAAGAAACACCTGGATTTACGTTTGAGCCTTTTCGACTTTGTAAG
The DNA here is from genome assembly GCF_964187855.1 of Myxine glutinosa. Lineage (NCBI taxonomy): Eukaryota > Metazoa > Chordata > Myxini > Myxiniformes > Myxinidae > Myxine > Myxine glutinosa. The sequence goes on along the minus strand of NC_136272.1, from coordinate 114,299,527 downwards.
CAAACTTCATTAGTCACACTTAAATGTCGTTGTTCAAAGTGTTTGTCTTCTTGCCAATCTTCAGAGAGCCAGCAAGGTGCACTTGTACCGTGTCAGTTCCAGCAGGTAGATTGATCCATTCTGACATCTGCTGTCTCCATCACAGACTGGTCCATCATCTGATCAGTTTCTGATATCAATGGCTCCTGGAATTACTTCCTCAACAGACTGCTTTCTCTCCTTCACTGGTTCATCCCATCATGCACTTCCAACTGTCTTATTCGACATCCAGAACCTAGTACAATATACCAGTCTGAGGAATTTGGCAAGGAAATCAGGAAATATTTGCTCGGCACACTCGGCTGATCAGTACCGAAAGACTCTCCGCAGAAGCTGCAACCACAGTGTGTATTAATTATTTGATGAGCCGAAAATAAACCTCAAGTGTGATTAAAGACTCTCAAATCTCTTACCTACACCCAAAGCCAGGTAGCAGCTGGCAATTCTGTGTCTTGTGCATACTTCCCTTCTGTGCCTTCACTCCTGGAGAGGGTCATTTTGGACGCTGCTCAGAAAAAACCTGAGTACCTTGACACTGTCTTTATTAAATGGCAAAGTCCCCAATCCCTCCATTCCCATATCCACTCTTTCACCCATCCCAGAGATTCCACCCACCCCAGGAATCCCATCACAGATTGCTCTCTGCAGCACATGGACCTCTCTCCCAGTAACATTAAGAAGTTCCATATGAATACTGACATCAACTGGATCCACCAACGTTGGCACTGTATTCCTCAAGAACTCCACTTTGGCTCTATCGTCAACTCTTCCCTCACTCTTTTCCAGGTCTTTTTTAGACGGTGCCTTGTCTTCATCCCGGTAAGTTGCGGACGCCACCCGTATTTGCAAAACAACAGTCCCAAATCTGATTAACTCAAGTACAGATCAGTCAACCATCCCTGCATCGCAAGTAAAGTGTTATTGGTCATTGGTCAGCTACTCACTCTCACTCTCCTCCTCCACAAGGTTCAGATTTCAAACCCTACAGCTTACTTCCCTGGCCAAACCTTGGAAGAGGTGCATTGCCTAGAACTCCTGGGCCACATCATCTGTCACAACCTGTCCTTGGCAGACCACATTGTCAAACTGGCTTATAAGGTTCGGTATTCTCTGCAGAGATAAGTCCATTTTGAGACACTCAGAGCACATTATCGTGTATAAGTCCTTCATCCAAAATCAATCTGGGCTGGTGTATCTGCTTCTTTTCTTGCTCCCCTCAAGGTATTCAAATCCAAGGCTCTCGGTCTTATTAACATTTTTGGCAGGACGATGACTCCCAAAGTTTGCTTCTCACATACTACAGGGTGTTTGATTGGCTCTCAGTTTTCTACCAATCACTTCTAGCCTCACTCCTCCCATCCTCTCATCCATCCATCCTCCCCAAGCCTGCCCAAGTTCCTTGCATTCTTCCAGAATCCTACACCTGGTTACTCTCCCCAATTATAAGCTGAATGCTCACCTCCATTCCTTAATTCGCCCATATATAGAACTGACTCCCTGTGTTGTTCTGTGCCTTTCCCTTTTGTCTTTCAAGAGCCTTTCCCTCAGTCTCCCCCATACCCACTCCTAATCTCTGTGACTCTTGCTGACCCCTTTACTTCCGTTATGCTGGTCATACACTCATGTGTAATGTCTTTGTCTCCATGTTCTGCTTTGATCTTCTGTCAGTGGGTGAACCTTCTGCGTTGTATCATTTAGCTTCTGTATGAGCAGAGCTTTCATTTCATTAAAAGTGCACTAAATTTTATTTATAAACCTGTGCAACGTTTTGAGGTGGCGTGCAGTGTGTGTGTGTGTGTGTGTGTGTGTGTGTGTGTGTGTGTGTGTGTGTGTGTGTGTGTGTGTGTGTGCATGTGTGTGTGTGCATGTGTGTGTGCATGTGTGTGAGTGTAAAGCAGTGTGAGGATCTTTTTGTGATACGAGCGATGCAAGAGATTTACATTTTGTGATCACATATGTGAGGATAATTATGTTCGGATGCACAACCTGGGTAACATTTGTGTCCTTTAAAGTGTTATTCATTACAAATTGAGTCAGAACTCATCTCATTTGATGGGAGCACAGCCAAAGCAACCCATTTTTCCAGCTCAGGACCTCAATCGAGAATCCATCACTTCTTACCCCGGGCGTGCGAAGCGCAAAACGGGGTTAAGCAATAATTTCACTCTGTATGTCTGTCTGTCTGTCTGTCTGTCAACAGACATCAGTCTATTATCAAGGAACTACTTAATATCAATTAAATGTTTTATTTTAAACAATGCAGAGTAGGTAGGTGACAAGAACAAGCCGATTAGATTTTGGTTCAGGTCCGATTCCAGATCCGGCCTATCAGTGGGATACAAAACATAAACTGTTCAGCCTGGCGGAGATTTGCGTTCTACCGAGTGCCGTTCTAGTTTCAATTGAATTCCTGTAAGATCCCAATTTAATTACTGAAAGGAAAGTGCAACGAATATCGAAACGACAAAAATCAAAGCAGTTTTTCTCATAAGAATTAATGGGGGGAATGCGTTCCTCACATCACTACTTCAGGTATTATATTTTGCTTATTTACCTATGATATTACCCTTTTTGATTAATGGCAGTTATATTCAAGTGCAAATAAATATAAATATAAAATCGAAAACAATTATCACACATATTTTAAAAAAAGTGTGTGTTCAATCCAAAGCGGTCCAAAGGACCTTTGGTAAGCGGTCCAAAGTTGGGGTACGTCTTCTTCTTCCTCCTTCAATGAATGTGAGCATATTTATCGATCGGAGGCAAACTTAATAACCCAGCAATCCATTAATAGCAGCATGAATTCGACAAATAACATCTAATTTCACTTCTACAGTAACATTTTTACAATGCCTCCGCCAATCTACAGCACAGAACATTTATTTATGTGTGAAGCAAAGTACAGTAGTTCTTTCGGAGATTTTGCGATCTGCCGATTTGGTAATTTAGTGATGTATTCTGGCATCTTTATCAGTCTTGCAAGTTCTGCAAATGCTTGAGAATAAAGGTATGACTTTTAAAACAACGTAAGTGTGAGTTGAGACGACGAATATCGAGAAGTGGTATTAAAAATGAGATGACGTATTTGCAAAACAACATAAAAAGGGGCGATGCAAACCGGAGCGTTATTGCATATGCTTGAACACTGTAGAACACAAATCGCATTCTTGCTACTTCCAAACAAACCTCAGTTGAGCATTACTTGGACAAAATTTTGCACCATTTTATGCCGTCTCGACCAATCAAATTGCCGCTCGTGCTCTCAGCGTTGCGGAATATGGACATTCAGACAAAATTGCGGCTCGTAGGAAATATAGATCGTGCTCAGAAATGCAAAGCCAAGACTTTAAAAGACCCTTCCCATGTCCTTTTTATCAAGACTGCATGGGGTAAGGTGTTCTATGAACTCTCGAGTTTATTTAGTCATTCCCATTTCAAAGATCTTCGAGCTTCAATCAATTTTCTGGACATTGACAAACAAAATCCACCAAATTTGAGAGCAATAAACTTTTAACTTGTTTAAAGCTTTCTTTGTATCCAGCAGGTCATTTAGCCTCCAATCCGGAAACTCGAGCATACCTTGAGTTGGCTATGTAGAAAACGTTGCAGACTGGGGAGATGTGTAGCCAAAAACTCTTCAGGTGTGACGTCGGCAAAGCGGACAACAATGGCGTCCTGCAAAGCACTCTCTGTAGCCTGGCGTACTCTCACACGCACGCGAGCTCGCGTTGTGTGCTTTCCATCGCTCACGGCAATTGTAAGGTTGTACTGTCCAACATCCAAGCTTCCTTGGGCGATGATTTTGCCGTCACGGCTGTTCACCGTAAAAAGGTGAGCGCGATCCGAGTGCAGGCTATAGGTGAGCGTGTCATATGCGTCCTGGTCGGTAGCATGCACCTTGCCAATGACGCCACCGCCAAACTCGTCGCCTTTGGTCACCACCACAATCTCCAGTGGGATGATGTGCGGCGCGTGCACGCTTTCTTCGGTGACAGACACCATCACACCACAGGTAGATGAAAGCGGGGGTCGACCACTGTCAGTCGCCTGCACATGTGAATGACAATCATGTAAGTCAGCTCACGGTACACCAGCACACCATCTTATAGTACATCCAGCACACCACGCCTCAATTTGCATAGCTGTTCTTTTGCTAGAATTTCTATCAACTCGTTGGCAATATTTAATAAGTTTACACTGGAGTTTTGTGCAACTTTAACAAAAGTTACTGGGTTTCCCCCTGCTCCCTCATCCTCAGTCTCCATATCTTTTTGTTCCATTTCTGCTTTTTCCCTAGTTTTTCCTTCCATTTCTGTGACTGAGAGTTTGTACTTGTATCCATCTTGTTCACCCCTTGGGTCCCCTAGCCTTCATTCTTCCACACACTCCTTATTCCCAGCAAATTGTTGGAAATAACCCACCTCTTTCCAAATTTCCAGTTGTTCCTTCCTGAGTTTGCTTCTGTATCCATCTTGTCCAAAACATGTGTCCTCTCTTCCCCACATCCCTTAATTGTCTAAGTCTCCCGCTATTTTGCCCCTCTACCCTGCTATTGATGTGTCCCGTCCCCGTCCCCCCCGTCCCCCCCTTCTATACACTGTTCTTTTCATTCTGGTATGTTCTGGTCTGTTCTATGTTATAGGTCCTCCATGAGCCTCAACTCTGTATGTAAAAAAACAACCTGTCAAGCCATTTCTATGGGATGGAGGGGGGAGGAGGGAAATTTTGTTCAGGGAGACTACTCTTGTTGTTGTAACTCATTAACTGAGAAAATGAGTATGGAATGCAGAAAATGACAAAGTTACGCAATCCTTGGAATATAACTCACCTGCACCGTGAGAAGGAAACCTTGACGTTCAGCGGAGCCAAAGGTAATTGCTGAATATATAGTGCCTTCCTGATCAATGCGAAACCTTCGCCCATCATCACCTGACACGATGGAAAAGCTGAAGGGGGGTCCATTATGGGTGGCATCCAGATCAGTGACAAGCAGCTTTACTATGCTGGTCCCAGCCACCTGGTTTTCCTGCAAAATGTAGGAACCAATAGTGTTCAACTTTGCCTCCATACCAATTAATTGAACCAACCACACCAAAATCCGTAAAACACAGACAGCATTGATATCTGACTATTCCATCCAGTCAGCTACCCATTTAATATAATGAAACGAGAGCGATGCGAGTGTCGCTAATATGCCTCCGTGTAGTCCCTGCATGTGACAATGAGTATATACCCTCATTCATTGTCCTAAAAATAAACAAGTTTGATTTAAATCCCTTCAGCTGTTTTCAAGTATTACATTTTTACCAGGTAGGACATGTTTCACATCGATTGGTAAAGCTGTTATGGAGAAGGGATTTTTTTTTTAATATCAGCTTTCAAGCTAATGTGGCTGCCAAACCACGTGGCATATGAAATCAGAAATGTACACTCTGCATATGCATGGGTAGGGGACCACGTTTGTGAAGTTTTGTGTTGATTGGATAAGTTTCGTTTTTCTATCCAAGATAGCTGCCAAACCACGTGACATACAACATCATCATTTTCAAACTAAATGCAACAATGGCGTCAGATGACATTTGTAAAATTTCGCATCAATAGGGTATGTGGTTTCAGAGATATAATTATTTAATATTTTCCTTCAATCTAATATGGATGCCACACCTTGTAACCAATGACGTTTACATGATCATTTTTTAATCACCATGCGTAGTCAGACACATGTAAAGTTTCGAGTCAATCGATTTGGTGGTTTGGGAGAAGATGTTTTCTTTAAGGTTTTAGGTTAAATCCAATATGGCTGCCAAACCATGTGACCTATGATGTCATAAATTTAATATTTCAATACAAATGGGTCATAGATCAAATGCATACAATTTCATATTTTTTGGACAAGGCATTCAATTAAAACATTTATGGCTGGTATACCACTTCACCGATGATGTCATCATTATCATGCTATTATTCCCCATTGGGAGTACTTGACAATGTGCCGAGTTTCAAATGTTTCCATTCAGCGGTTTCCGAGAAATTTTTTTTTAATTACTTGCGTTTAATACAAGATGGCTGCCATATCACGTTGCCTATGACGTCACAATTATCACAAAAACATTCTCCATGAGTGTCGCTCCTACCCTGAAAGTTTAGTCTCAATCGGACATGTGGTTGATGACAAAAATAATTTAGCCCGTACGGACGACGGACGGACGGACAACCCAACCCACCTTCGTGGGCGGAGGCATAAAAAGCTTATTTTGCAGCTCACTGAGGGACACAAACATACAAAACCATGGAAGTCAAGTGGGCTTCCTGTTCTCGTTAAAAACAGGTTGATGTTGACCCTATTAATGGCATTAATAATGTAGACCCTATTAAGCCACAAGGTAATGTTGTGAATGCATTTGGTACCTGTATTACTGCTGTGTACGTCTCTTCAGAGAAAGACGGAGGGTTGTCATTGATGTCGGATATATCAATGTTGACAATGATGGTTGTGGATTGGGAAGGTGTTCCATTATCCACCGCAGCCACCACCAGCGAATAGCCAGACACCTGGAAATTAGTGGGAGGAGGTGGAAGTCAGAGGATTTCCAAACGACGTGTAAGTACTGATGATGAACACATGAAGAAGGTGAAATTGTTATGGTAAGACCTCCCAGTCTCAGAGGGGCCCTCTAACCATTACGCCACCAATTCTGGTGAAGTCCTAAGAATGAATGAATAATTTATACCAATTTAAATTTCACCAATTTGAATGGTCCTGAGAACATACAGTATGTATTCAAATTATTGAGAGTTAAACAGACATTGATTTCTCAAGTTATGAGGACATTTCCTGATGCACGTCATGAAAGTTCGACTGTTGTGGTTTTACCAGTTTTCGATCTGTTAAACTGCGTTTTCTATGTCTCGTTTGACCAAAGCCTCACACCAATGTCTGCCATTGCCACATACCTCCTCCCGGTCAAGCGGTCGCTGAAAAGAAAGTACGCCCGTGTATCGGTCCAGGTAGAAGAGATCGTTCGTGTTGCCTTTCTCCACCATGTACATCAGCTGGTTGTTCGAAGGCCCATCCTTGTCTTCTGCCACAACCTGCAGCAAAACAACCCACCACGGCCTGTCGAACTTCGCTAACCAATGAGTTTCACTACATAAACACAAATCTAGTTATTTTAGGCATTTCTTTAAACATAGTTGTATATTGTATTCATCAATCGATGATATGCACAACTAGCACCTTTAAAGTAAAGGAATACCACCTCCGTTCCTCCTGAAAAGCCACTTTTATAAAAAGTAAATAAATCTGCTTCAAGTGGATCAAGCAGTAGAAAAGGATGTCTATAAATCTAGATCGAGTGAATCGTGCCGGGATGGCACTGAAAACCCATAAACGTTTCCATGGTGCTCAAACGAACTGTTCTGGTTGAAGTTGTTCGAGGTTAAAATTCAGGAAAATTTGATTCAGAGTGAACGGAGATGCAGTACAGGTAACTGTGTTTGTGTGCGCTACACTGCATCCAAAGTGTGCTCGCTGATGTATTATAAATCAGAAGGGGATGCAAAGGGCTAAAGCTCCCTCTAGCAAATGCGACACTGGTGTTGTTTTTATATTTAATTGAAAAGATAATGGCGGGTGGAGGATCAGAGGGTGGCAGGTTCACAGACTGACGGAGGATTGAATGAGAGTTGGAGGACAAAGACATGGCGTGTGAATGTATGAGTGTCAGAAAGGAAAAGGGTGGATGGGGAAGGGGTCACGGCAAGTGTAGAAGAGACCAAGGATGGATGGATATGGGAGACATCGGGGGTGATGGGAGAGAGGGGAGGGGGGAGTATGAGAGACATCAGGGTGGGTAATGGGAGAGATCTGTGGTGTTCGGTATGAGGGAGATCAGAGAGTGTGTATGGAAGAAAGCATGAGGTGACAATGGGCAGCCCTCTTGAGGGAATGGAGGGAAAGGCATGAGACACCAGAAACAGAGAGTCAGTTCCATCGATAAGAGAATAGAGGGATAAAGGAATGGAAGTGAGCATTCACTTTAGAATTAGGGAGAGTAGCCAGTTGTGGGATTCTGGAAGAACGCGTGCGACTTGGGCTGTCTGTGGGAGGACGGAAAGACTCGAGGGCAAGAGGGGCGAGGCCAAGGTGGTAGAAATCCGAGTGTCCACCAAACAAACAAAAGCTGCGGTGCACGATAAGCAGACCTTGGGACTCGGGATTCAGCCTCCTGCCAAAAAATGTCAATAACACCTTGATCCTTAGACTTGAGTGCCTCGAAGGGGGGCAAGAAAGTTATCACATGTTATCGGTCGATGTGAGCAACGGCTGTTATCTCCTCGTCATGCAGGACATATCCTCAAGTAAAAGGCTGGTATCCCAACTTCTTTGTGAATTGCACTTTGTTTGTTTAGCTACTTTCCTTCGTAACATAAAATCCTTTGTTGTAGTTTGATCAAATTCTGCAGGAAACAGAGGTGAGCATGTTAAATTTCATTACCAGTGTAAATGATCAGCTCTCTAACTGAAGCTGTAATACGACATGTATAGAAAAGTGTAAACAATAGTGTGCCATACGGTTAGGATGGTCTCCCTTGGTGGAGTGTCCTCGGACAGTACAGCGCTGTAAGAGCTGCGGCTGAAGGTGGGCGCATGGTCATTCACATCAGAGACATTGATGCTAACGGTCGCCAGGCCACTGAGAGAAGGAGAACCCCCATCGGTCGCTTGCACAGTCAAGTAGTAATCACGTGATGCTTCATAATCCAGCGTGGCAGCCACTGTGATGATCCCTAGGGTGAAATATGATTGGATCACTCTTTATACTGGTGTAGGGGCTAATGGAAGATGTGAGCTGCAAAGGAAGGTGGCAGGGGGGTCAGCAGTCACAAATTGGGGTGGAAGGTGAAACAGGAGGACAATAATGCATAGAAATACCACAGGATGATGAAAGGAGTTGCAGGTGAAGGGTGAAAGGGGTCAGGCATTCAGTTGGTGGCTAGAGGTTTAGAGTTAGAAATGGTAGAGAACATAAAATGTCGACTTGAAATCCTGAATGGAGTCAAGTGTTAAGTTTACACTTGGGAATTGTAACAAGATAAGGTTTTCATGTAGAAGGCCTGTGACCTGCTGGAGAGGCAGGGGTTGGGCAGAAGTGCGAGGAGAGGAAGAGCAATAACAGGATAGAGCAGGTAAAATAGTTCAATGCCAAATTGGGCTGCATGCAGCGAGCAAGAAATAAACCCTGACTCAATCTCCTGTCATGAAATAGCAATAACATAGAGGGCCTTAGATTCCAGAGCTCCGAGGTGTAAAGATAGGAAGCAGCACAACAATCTACAAGGGGGAACCATATTCACTTCCAATGAAGATCTCGTGCACCTTTATACACTGAGGATAGCAGAGGATGGACTTGGCCCCTTGAAGTGGCAGCTAAGTTTGATATCATCTACCCAAGACAGATTGTAGTTTATAGTGAGGCCCAGGAGCTCTGGAGGCTGCACTACTCCGATAGGCTGACCGCAGAAATACAGTACATCGAGGGATTTTAAAGCCAGTACTTATGGAGGGACAAAGTGGGAATATAGTCAGCCGTTTTTGCATTAGAAAGTCTTCACAGGTAGATGACCATTTGCATATTTTCTCAAGGAGCTGCTGCCATTTGCCTGGTAGAGGGGTGGGATGATCCTTCAAAGAGTGGAGCAGTTTGTAAGTTGATACGAAGGATTCTCCAGTGATGGAGGTAGGTCACTGATGTATACCAATAACAGGATTTGTCACCATAGCACTACCTTGAAGGATTTTAGGGTTCGAGTACAGGAGAAATACCATCCAAAGCAACCTGGAACCTAAAATATGGAACCTGAGACATCCTTCGCTCACTAGAATCTTGAAAATCAAGGTGGGTACCAGAAAGAAATTGCACAGAAGAAGCATTCGTCCATTGTTGATGAAGAAGTAGCCAGTCCAAGGTGGAATAACCTGGGCAGACGAAGACTGGTGATCGCAGATCACAGTTTGATAAGAGATGAGTAACAGGGTCGAATGCAATTATCAATTCCAATACTTTGAATATGATGTGGATAGGGTCAGTTTTGGCACTGTTCTCATGAATTGGGTTAACAATGGTGATGAATTTCCGACGGAGGATGATGTATGAAGGCGACCCTCAGATAATGACCTGGAAAAGAGCAGAGGAACCGCAGTGGCATCGCATTTGGTTACATTTTACAACTATACTCCAGTAAAACCTCCAGCACGTGCTCGCCCAATCAAATAGCACATGTGACATGTCTTGGCTGGATACACTCACCACTTTTGGGGTTTATCTGGAACTTCCTGTGCTGATTTCCACCAATGATGCTGTAGCTGATTTCAGCGTTTGGGCCTTGGTCTTGACTTATGGCAAGTACAGTGATAAGCTTGGTGCCAGGTGCAGCGTCCTCGGGCACAACGGTCTCGTACTCTCGGTGCTCAAAGGCAGGCGGGCTGTCGTTAACATCAAGTGCCGTGACCGATACGTGCGCTTCTGACCGCAATCGCTTTGGTCGGCTGCCCTGGTCGGTAGCTCGCACTGTGGCATTGTAGATAGCTCTCTCCTCTCGATCTAAGGCTTTTAGAAGACTGATAATGCCAGACTCTTGGTCAATGGCAAAGTGACCACCAGCAGAATCCACCATTGTGTAGAGGACTTTTCGTTTAAGCCCTACAAACAAAAAAAAACAACATCAAACCCATCATGACAAAAACATCAAACCCAGCATTACTGGTGTATTGAAACAAATGTCTGACCATTTTTGTTCGTTTTAGATCAACTTTCATTTATTTTGGGGAACCATCTACAAATTCCATATGTGAAAATCAGAAACCTTTTCACCAAACCCCTCTCAAAACACAAACACCCTGAGATCCGCAAATGGAGATAACAACCAACGACACACACACCATAACTGTAGTGAGCATAAACCCATGACCAATGGAGCGCCTGCACCCTGTTTAAGTACCCATTGAGGATAAATGTCACAAAGTCTGATCAGTTAATAAGGACTTTAAGTTGTAGCAGGCAGGATAGACATCAACATGACTCAAAATGCAATTTTTGTTAAAACAACAGAGAAGGTTGCAGTAAGTACCTTACATTGAGGGCACATTTTCTGGGGTACCATGTAGTCACATGGTGTCCTTCAGATTTCAATCAAAGACTTTTGTTATGTTTGTAATTAAGAAGTGGGGGGGGGGGGGGGGGACATGTGATATTTATTAAGGACATGTGATAGGTTTATGTGTCTAGACCATAGCACGTGAGAGAGGAGGGCCTTATCTAGTTAGATTTAGAGAGGTTAAGAATGTCTCGTCTACATGTTCTCTCTGTCTGTGGAAATACTCAAGAACTGGGTGTGGTCAAAGCCTGCTCACAGTACGTCTCCTGGGCTTGGCCTCGGCTCAGGCAGACAAAAAGTACAAGTTGCAGCCACCAACGCAGGAAGATGGCTCCACCTTCAAAACCATCAATCAGAGCTGTCTGACAACCATTATTGGCTGACAGCTATTGCATAATCCCTGGGAATGGCTTAAAGGTGGGCACTTGTGATGGCACGGAGGCATCTAATAGAAGCTTGTGCTCTGTATCAGATTGCTGTGTGTGTGTGTGTGTGTGTGTGTGTGTGTGTGTGTGTGTGTGTGTGTGTGTGTTTGTATGTGTGTGTGTGTTTGTGTGTGTATGTGTGTGTGTGTGCGTGGATTGGTCTTCATCACCAATCGAGCTCACTCTTGGAATTTGCACTCTCACTCGCTCGCTCTCTTCATGTCTGCTGTCGTGTCGCCCTCGCCTGCATGTTGCAAACTTCAGTGATGGACTCTGCCAATGCTTGTTGCAACCTTGAAGCACTTTAGGCTTTGGCCCGGTTCCATGTGACTATATGTGTTTGATGCCAATGGGTCTGTTATCTTGTGTTTGAGATTTTGTGCTCTCAGTCCTTATAGGTTTAGTAATTTATTTATTTCTTAATGGCTCCGTTTGCATTAATGATTCCCACCATTTAGCTGCACCGACATTTGTGTTTCATTGATAACACTGAGAGGATTTAATGTTGTGGCACTCCTGAGTTTAATAACCGCGTGTTGGAACATTTACGGAAAACGAAAGACGCCACTGCTCATGTGCCAATTAAACGCAAATTGACCTATTTCCTGGTCATCCATGGAATCTGTAGATTCCAGTGTGTACAGTTCCCATATCAACAAGAAGAAAAAGACAAAAAATGTCATAGCCCCCATATGGTTTTAGTAATTTTGCTTTATGGAGTTAAAGGCCAAATTGGTCAGATTACAAAACAAAATCTTCTGCATATGTTCACTCTCATGTGTTGTCTTGGTGCCAAGTTTGAACTAAATCAGCCCATGCATGTCCGATAAATGGCTGGGGACACGTTTAAGTAACAAAATGGCCGCCAGTCGGCCATATTTGATTGCATCATGCAACAAAATGATGTGCATATGTATACCGTCATGTATTGTCTTTGTGCCAAGTATGAACAAAATCGGTAAATACATCTTCTCGATTTGGTTATGGATGTATGGAGGCACGGATGTACGGACGAGACCCAATCCATAAGCCCCCGTTTCCGACTAAGTCCCACGGGGGCCAATACTCGCTTGCATTTCTGGGTGGGAGCCATCCACGCAACATTATTTCACAACCAGGTTGTCCCCAAAAATGGTAAATTTATTCAAATGGTTCAACTTTTTAAAAATCCCTCTCTTTTTGTGACTGTGCAATTACTTCCCTGTGCCTGTCAAATCCCATTACTGTACTTGCCCTACCGCGACCTCAATTCATCTCCCATTTCCATTGATGATCTTACTCCCACTCATTTCCTGCCAAGCTGTTTTGTTATGTCTCACTATCATCCACTTTCTCCCTTCTGCCCTTCTGAGGAGGTTGAAATACCCTCATCCTCCGTCGTTTTGCTCCAACATGAGCACCCACTTTGTATTTATAAAAACCATTCAGCTTCCATTAAAGCAAAAGTCTCCAAAAGCGCTGATTCAAAAATTCAATTGAATGTGATCAGTTTGATTCCATGATCTTCACCATGATCTTCAAGGATCCCAAGAAAACCATAATCTTCAAGAAATGTGATAACTCAATCTTTTTGAAGACCTTGAAGCGGGATGGACGTTTATCGGGGTTAAATAAACATTATGCAATTACAAATACCCCGTAATGTTAAGAATCACATTCACCGAATTCCAGGTTTTGTGAGAGAACCTGCTCGTGCTCGACAGGGACCAAATTAGAGTTTATGAGACGTTATTAGTGTGTGCAAGCCAAGCAGCCGTGAATCTCGTGAGTGGAGCACTCAGCACTATTCCTAGCGGAACTGATGTCCCTGTCACAAGGTCAGGTGCAGACTTTGTCACATCAGCCTAATTGAGCACTCGCGGCCTGATTGAGCAGCACACATTCCATAAACAATTTCAAGCTAATATCAAAACTTCTTAAAACCAAAGGGAGTGCGATAATCCATTATCAGCAAGAACTGTAATTATAGTATGTTGCGACATTTGGCAGAGAGCAGGTCTAGATCTTTTGAAGAATGCTCACCCAAGTCGGAGTCCGTTGCTTGTACGCGGGTGAGCAAACTCCCCACGGCGGTGCTCTCGGAAACAGACACCTCATAATGCAGGGACGAAAAGACTGGAGCGTTGTCATTCACATCCTCGAGACGAACCGAGACCTCGACCTGGCATGAGCGACCTCCTCCATCCTCGGCCACAGCGATCAGAGTGTATGCCGCCTGCTCCTCACGGTCCAGCATCACCAAAGTGAATAGCTCACCTGCAAGACATAGACACCATTGGATCTTAGGTCAGCAGTTTTTGCTTCCTCTATGCACTCATCACCGATCATCACGTTTTAATTGACATTGTTTGGGGGTCAACAATCAAAATCAATTAATACATCATTCAAATGCATTTAAATGTTGGACTACCTTTTTGGGGCTAGCAGGTTAGCCTCAAGGTGTGCACATTCACCTCTGAGCTGTCTAGCCTGGATTTGACGCGCGAAACCAAAAAAAACTTGTCAAACATCAATACATTTTCTACCTTTTGCTTTGACACCTAAATACTCTGGTAGTGGTGTTTGTGGAGTGAATGATGTGGTAGTAAGTCCAAGGATGGCTATTTGGTACAAGGTGTTTGAACCGTACCTGTGTTCATGTTCATGTGAAACGCATCCCTTCCTGGCCCAGACAGATAGAAGCGCAGCGCCGCGTTGTTTCCTTCGTCCATGTCACTCGCTTCAATCTGGAGAAGGCGTTCGCCAGGAAGCGAGTCCTCTCGCACGCTCACTGCATAGTGCAGCTGCACACGCCACGTCACAGCTCATCCAATCACAAATCAATGGCCTACAATACCAGTCAAGTCACACTTCATAACGCATACGATGATGATACATCCTATCACACACGAGAATACCAAGAAGTCAAGACAAATTTACCTCCAGTTGCTTACCTGGTGACACACGGGGTCATTGTCATTGGCATCGAGTACGGTGACATCGACTACAGCCTGTGAGGTGAACGTGCCGTCAGTGGCCGTCACATTGAGCAGGTAATGCTCCTGACGCTCTCGATCCAGGGGACGTTTTGTGTGGACCGTCCATTCCTCCTGAACCTGGGCGATGGAAAACTCCCCACGCGAATCTCCTCCTGTGTGTCAAAACAGAGATGGACATAGTTAAGAAGTTAGCAAGTGACCATAACCTGGGTTTCCAGGTAAAGGGATTTGCAAATGTGACAACACATTGAAATTAATTAGGTTGTTGGCGGACAGGTTGGGAGAAAGAAGGATGTGACCTTATAAAGGTTATTAAGTGTAAACCATTATGACTCTTGAGTGAAAGCTTTAGATCATCGGACTTGGATAAAACTCAAAGGATATGGGAGTAGGTTATATCTATGATAAATGAAGGGATTATGAAAAAGCTGTTCCAAAATCATGGACGGTGATTTTAAAAAAATGAGGAGGAGGTACACGATTAACACTGAGATGACAAGAGTGCAACGAGAGGATGGAGTTTGTGAAAGATCTACTCTGCCTTTCTATTCCATGACTCAAAGTGATGTCCATTCTTCATTTTCCAAAATTTTCTTCCTGTATATATTATATATATATAATTATTATGATTTTTTTTCAATTTTATAAACAGGAATCAAATTCCTGCGAGGGGCTAAGTGTGAAAAAATTCTGACTCAATGCGGGGCTCGAACGACGGACCTCCATTGATAATGCGTCAACAGCCCACTGAGCTATTCAGTCTCTGGGATATCCTCAGAGATTTCTCATACTAACACTGCAAGCTTTATAATGGCCGATATGTCTTATGTGCCTGCTAGGCAGACCCCGGATGTGAGTGTATGTATGTGTATGTAAGTGTGTGAAAGTGCATTGAAGATGAACTCATCTAACAATATATATATATATATATATATATATATATATATATATATATATATATATATATATATATATATATATATATATATATATATATATATATATATATATATATACGTATATATATATTGTTACTGATCGCGGTTTAGATGTTATGATGGGCCGAGCGGATGGTCCAACCGCGACCGTTACAGGATCCCCGACTCACCCGATTCCACCCAAACGTTGGCCGGATCGCACCGCAGCTATTCAATAGGGAAAAGACAAAGGCGACACGGATGTGAAGAAGAAGAAGAAGAAGACAAAAAGGTTGGAAATACTACTAAATTTATTCCTACTATTTACATGCTCAAAGTAACCAAGGAGAAGGAAAGATAATAAAATAATATACAGAAGAATCAGAGACACAGTGCAATTATTAGCTTATACAGACTTAATTAACCCAGGGACAGAACAAACAAAACAAACTCACGTACACAAGAAGGGTGGAAAGGCAGGAGGTGGATGGCTGGAGGGAGAGGGAGGTCCAAGGGGGTCCTGCAGCACAACCGGCGCGTTGAGCAGCCGCCGTTCCTTCACGGCCCTGCTCCAAACCGCCGTTCAGGCCCCCAAGCTGCTGTTGTGGCTGCTGTGGACGTCGCGTGCTTTGCCAGGCCTTGTCCGACTCGTCTGGTCCAAACCCTCAACTCTTTCTTGGTCCGCTCACTCTTTACCACCGACGCCTCACCGCAACCAACGCAACCAACTGACCACCGACTCCACTGACTGACTCCTCACGACTCTCTCCCTTGACGACCAACTCACGACTCTCTCTTTTGACGACCAACTCACGACTCACTTGCGTGCGCGCCTTTTATAGCGCCTCCGGCGATTAAGCCGCCGGCCTTTTGGACACGCCCATCGGGGTGCTCACCTCGGCCCTGGTTGGTCGCGCGACCCTCTGGCTCCGCCCTTGATGACGACGGGCGGGCACGCCTTTCTTCTCCGATTCGAGCACATGTTCAATGGTGGTTTTGGAGGGGAGGTAATTGGGAATCGAGGCCCGGCAATGACGGAAGGGGATGTAAAAGGAAATGGAGATTTTGGGGATGGGAATGAAAGGGGATCTATTCTCTTTCACTGGTGCAATGGAGTACTTCAATTAATGGGAGACACAGCCTTACTCTAAAACACAGAATAAGAGATAACTATCAAACAGGGGTATTCTATTATTTGGCTGATGTGTATGCTTGTGGACTAATTATGGGATGCCCTTTCACCTTTACACAGCTCCGGAGGTAGGGGGGCGCAGAATAAACAATAATAATAATAATACAGCACACAATCAAAAAATACAGTCCTCATCTCCGCAACAATATATATATATATATATATATATATATATATATATATATATATATATATATATATATATATATATATATACATACATATATGTATGTACGTATCTATATGTACATATATATATATATATATATATATATATATATATTGTTACAGACGCGGCTTTTAGATGTTATATTGACCGAGCGGTGGTGTATTTAACCGCGTCCGAACAGTTACTCCCCGATTAAAACCCGATTCCACCCGACGTTGACCAGATCGCCCCACAGATATTCAATCGGGAAATCTCTAAAGCGACCGAAAGAGAATGAAAAAGAAGAAGAAGAAGAATACGGAGGAAGAACAGATTTTATTATACACACACAAGCAATGGATGGAAGAAGCAGTAACACAGCGAATCGTTAACTTACACTATTCATTTTTACTTAGCCCCAAGACAAACGAGTAGGACAGGACGTTCACACTTACACAGGGGATAATGCAGGCAGGTAAGGCTTGAGATGGATTGCTTGAGAGGGAGGCAAGGTCGGGAGGCCGCAGTTCGCAATTCCTCGCGGTTTTGGCGGGAAACCCTCCGTCGTGTATCCACGGCGGTAGACATCACGCGCTGGTTCGGCACACCTGCTCCTCTTCTTGGGGTGGGGCCGTCTCCTTCCTTTCAGCGCGTCTCTCCAAAGCTGGTTTCCTTGCCGAGTACCTCTCCTCTTTGGCTTGGAGCGTTTCGCATCTCACCTCTTGGTGCAGCCTCTTTGCTCATCTCCCAAGGCCTCTCCAAGTCATCTCGCAGCTCATCTCTTAAAGCAGTCCCTTACAGTCGCTTTTATCACCTCGGGCGAAATCAAGCCGCCGGCTCCGAGGGCACGCCTACCGGGTCGCTCACCGCGGTGCTGATTGGCTGTTTAGGGCTGGTTCACTCCTTCCCTCTTATGACGAGGTGGAGACACGCCTTTCTTCCCCGACTCTACCTCGTGGCCAATGGTGGTTTGAAGAAAACCGCCCAAAATGCAGAAGGCCATTGGAAGGGAGGTTTTGGGGAAATTGGAAGGGCCTACGCTTATTTTGTTTGATACAATGCAAAGTCAATCTAGTGGGAAAACACATATTTAGCCTACATGGAATAAGGAAATACACTATTTAAAAGATATATCGTGACCTGCGTGTAAGTTTCATGCAATTAACTAGGACGCCGACTGCGACCATTATTTACATTAACAGGGTGTTACCGTACCCTTTTGTAACGTTCACATTGTAACGTTTTCACATTCGTTACACTTCCTCCAAAATTGTTACACTTCTCAAAAACCGTTATACTTCTCAAATTCGTTACACACTTCTCAAAATCGTTACACTGCACCCTCCTTTCTTCAGGCCCGTTCTCGGGCCTATTAAACTTTAACTTAGTGTGACACGTAGGTGTAATTCCCTCTACAATTAACCTGACCCTGAGTGTGACAATTTTAAAACACAAATAAGTATGTCCCCCTATTGCATTGCACCCTGTCTAACAGACTCAAGCCCACAGCTAACCGAATTACGGAATTATTCTCAAACTATACATTTACGGTGGGGAGCATTATTTACAATGACGTGATTTCTTATTTACAACGCAACCCAGGACCTGTGTTTTTTTTTTTTGTTTTTTTTTTCTTTTTAGGGAACAAGAGAAAGAAATTCCTGTTGGGAGGGAGGAGACAGCACGCATTGCATCGATGCACCAGTACCAATACCACCAAAGCACCCAAAAGCACCACAAAGCACCACAAAGCACCCAAAAGCACCTTCCGGTGCGCAGTCACCATGGTTCATAATAAACACAACAAAACAACTGGTGGTGGTCTTCTCTTTCTCTGCTGGGCCGATGTTCTTCCCGACGTCTTCTGGCTTCATGCGGCCTAGTTGGAAATAATAAAAAGCACAACTTGTGTCCATTTTTATTTAGGGCCTCAGGGGCCAACTAAGGGTGGTCCACCTGTTTGGCATAGGTGCCACCTTACCGAGGTCCGCAAGCAAGATTCCCTGGCCACTATGGCCGGTCTCCAACAGAGGTGCCCTGCCCCAGAACCTGGGGTCCATCAAGTGGTACTTGGCCGCAGAACAGCGGTCCATACAGTGGTACATCAACGCAATGCATGCTGGTTCTGGGAATCTCGGGCGCACAATGGCCACCTCACGCACGTTCCCATCGGCACCCAATGGCGCACAGGTCATGTGGGAGACAAAAGAAAGACAATTGAGCGAGGGGTAAGGTCACAAGGGTACACGTCAATAAGGCAATGCAAGGCGAAATGCGTACGGAGGGCGAAGTGAGAAAGCTCGTCCCTACCGTACGTCACCCCCCTGTCACCTACCCTACCCTTACCCCATATGTACAAAAATCTACCCATTTACAAATTCGTCACTACTGTCACGTCTTCCCCATATTTCCCCTATACCAAATTCGTCACCACAATCCCTCTACCTCAAAATTTGCCATCACCAATTCATCATCAATCCTCATAAGGAGGGAGAGATGGAATTACGCACAATGTCACACCCACGTCATGATGCTTCTCACAATCCAAACATTTGCATCATAAAAAATAATCCAAACATGGCATGGTGTGGAGTACCTGTCACCTCAGGTGAGTGGATGCAGATGGTGCGAGAAGATCCTTCATCCTAACTATTTTCTAAATGACTTTAACACACTTTACACTACCCGGGGTCTCTCCCTGCCAATCCATTGGCCAACTTACACTATGGGTTCTAAAAACCAATTCCCATTGCCCAAACTGTGGTGCTTCTCAATTTGGGGTCTCACTCCCCCGATTCATCTCCCGGTGCTCTCGCACAATTTCTGGGCTGCGACGTCTAGCTCTCCCAACAGGTCTACCCACCTGCACACCTCCACCACTGTAGTTGCCACCCGAGCTTACCTAGCTCCTCACCCTAACCTAACTAACTGGGGACAGCCCCTCTCCTGGCTCTGTCACCCCATGGTGCCCTCTGGCACTGGGCTACCCGGGTCCGTCCTCCGGATCCTCGGGCCCCATCCACAACAACTACTACCGGCTCCCAGAGCCCACCTGCGGCCTCACCTGGCCGACATCCTCACAGTGGTGGAGTGCCCAAACCAACTACACACACTAACAGGCTACACGCCCAGCCATTTCCACAACACTAATGCACCCATCCACATACCATTCTGCCACCCGCACCACAGATGCCAATATCCAACCACAATTTACCTGTACCCTCTACCTAACACTTACACTACCCGCCCCGGGTATCCGTGATGGGGGTCCACTCTTCCCCCATTCACACCATCCACTCCACTCCACAATTTCCACCATTCTCACTCCACGACCATCCATTCCAATACTCCAGATATTCCACACTACCATTTATTCCACACAGCCACATACACCTGTTGTTGCACACCTGTGCCCTCACACCTGGTGCCACCTGCACCCTCCTTTCTTCCTGGACCATTTGGTCAACACAACACGCAATCACCACTACTCCCTCATACACTGCTCCACACACCTGTTCAGTTGCACACCTGTGCAATCACACCTGTTCCATTCTCACCTGTTCAATCCTCACACACACGGCATCATCTCAGCTAACTACTCCCCTCTGAAACTTGCGCTTCCCAGTCGTCCCTTTAAACTATTGCGCTCCCACGTCATTATAATCCACACTAATCTACCTGCGTCCCCACTACAGGTATCAGTCACTAACTAAACTTAACGTTACCTAATGTCATCTTCGCTAGATCCCTACAATTATCCAAGCCCTCCCTGGCTCGGTTGTCATAGCCACCCCATAAACTATTGCGCATTTGCCCCACTCTGTGAGGGATGGTGGATTTGCCATCCCACCACATCGGGGGTCTCTCACTATCAATTTTGTTCGTCCAGATTCCACCCAATTCAAAAAAAAATTCATTTACTGCCAATTCTATTCACTTTTCTAAATTTCGTTTTAAATCACTATCACTATCACCATCACCCGTCTACTTATTACATCCTCTCGGTGCGCCAATCCACGTCTACAGCCCGGCTTCGTACAGCCGAGCAATGAACGCGGATTCTTTTGTGCCGGCGGCTGGATGCGTCCCGCATTCGGGGCAGGGGCGGGGGCTTACCCGGGCCGAGATCCCACGCACCACCTCGGCGTGGAGCCATCCAATGTCCCGATCTCGACCTGCCGGCACGTCTCAATAGAAAGTGGTCGCCATGACGACCCGTCCTATCGGGCTGCCCGCTCCGCCGAGTGGAGCCCGGACGCGGCCGTTCAAAGCGAGGCCCGGCACGCACCGAGGGCCCGATTCGGCTATAAGTCGTTCTAACCTCTAGCCTGGTTACCGTCGACGCTTCACCTGGATTCTTACAAGCATACGCTACCCCTTTCTTGCTCATACATGCAGCTGTTCCCATTCTCCTCGTACCTTTCCTTACACACCTCGGTACACTCATTCCGCTCGCCGACTTGGTCACACACCTGACCACCGAACACTTTGGCACACATTCGTTGGTCGCACACCTCACCAACACACCTCTTCGCGCCCCCTCCTCGGTCACTTCCTCCGTGACAATCACAGGTGTGCTCTCATTCGCACACCCTACCACGTGCCTCACCACCAACTCAAATGTGCCTTCCCACACACGCTCTACCATTCCAGGTGTGCATCCTTCCATTCCAGGTGTACATCCTCGCTCACCTGTCATAACCAACTCACGCTCCGTTTCACTCTCACTACTCTCACCTCCATTCTTGACCGCGCACTCACCCTTACTCTCGACAGCACACTCTTTCCTCATGCACCCGTCCGTTACACACCTTTCTCGCGCACACCCTCCCGTTACATCCTCTGAACACTCACCACAGGCGTACACTTCCTCGTTACATCCTCTGTAACACTCACCACAGGTGTACACTCTCTCGTTACATCCTCTGTAACACTCACCACAGGTGTACACTCTCTCGTTACTTCCTCCGTAACACTCACCACAGGTGTACACTCTCTCGTTACTTCCTCCGTAACACTCACCACACCGCGCTTCCAGGTACCCCCTCGCACACGCGCTTCGACCAACTCACTCTTGACGGCACACTCACTCCTCGGCGTGCACTTTTTCCTCACACACCCCATGGTCGGACATTCTCGCACACCTCATTTTTCGCACACCTGACCTGTCACACACTTCACCAATGGCCTTTCACGAACACCCGGATCCAAACCAATCCCCAAGCCGACTGAAGCTTTCCTCACATCATATACATTGCCACTCACCTCCGTACTTCGTCTCCGCACCTCCTTTGCCACCTGCAAACTTTTTATTTGGTTAGTGAGCACCTCATCATGATTTGAACACAGACCTTGTACATATTCCATTACCTCCTCCTGGATTTCTCTCTTAGTTTCTGTCCGTCCCTTCTTAATTTCACTCACCTCTTCTTCCACTTCCTCTAGTTTTTGTTTAACCTCTTTTATTTCTCGGTGCGTCTCCTCAAGTTCGTCCTCTAGGGCTACCGTGACCGTCTCTATGTGCATCCTCACCTGCCGGTCCTTTGTCTCCATTATCTCTGTCACCTCGTCCACCCTCATTGTCAGTTCCTCCCGTACCATCTGACATTGCCTCTGTGTCGCTATTAATTCGTTTTTAATTTCTTTTTGTGTCGCCTTTAACCCTCCGAGTACTGCAGTGTTCCTTTGAACCTGCTCCACTAACTTAGTTTGTCCCTCTGTCAGCTGTTCCACCTCCTCCGTCAGATCTTCTATTCCCCCTTGTAACTTAGCCGTATTATTTCTCACCTCTTTCTCCATACGCTTCTCACCTCGCTTTACCTCCTCGCGCAGCCCCGAAACCTCCTCACTCACCCCTCGTCGTATTTCCTCCATCTCTTTTGTAGATGCCACCCTCATCTGTCCCAATTCATCCCTCTGAGCATCCAGTTTGGTTTCTACCCCGATTTTCACCTCCTCTATCTGCTCTCCCATTTGTTTGATTTCCCTGGCAGATTGTTCCCCTATTTCCCGCAATTTGTCCTCCATCCTATTTTCTAACCCCATTAACCCATTTTTCACCCCCTCTAACTGATTCTCCTGGGCAGCCATTCTGTTTTCCACCCCCGTTAACCCATTCTTTACCTCTTTTATCCCGTTGTCTAACCCCTCAAAATTTTTGTCTACCTTCTCACCGGTACCCCTCGCTTCGTCCCTCATTACTCCCATTTGGTTTCCCAACCGCTCACTATCAGCCCTCATTCCCACAATTTGGTCTCCCATTCGTTCCATAAGGGCCCTCATTTGCAACATAAAAAGGTTCGAATCCACCAGGGGCGCTGCCACGGTCGCGGGCGTCGTGGCCATGTGCGAGGCGCCATTTTGTGCGTCTGATACCCCCTCAACCGCCTCCTCATTGCTCTCCTCCTCCCTTTCTTTCCCTAAGTCCTGGGTTACCCCTAACCCGTCTATTTCCCCCACCGACATCCGATCGCCTTGATTGTCCATGGCGCGATCTCAAAATTCGGGTTTTATATTTCCGTAAAACAAAATCAAATTTCGCCGTTATAATTTCGAGCGCGTGAAACGCGCTCCGGATCGAATTCTACTTCCCAACACCAATTGTTACCCTAATGGTACAATTGGTGTTCCAAAATTTGGGCCTAACAAATTTAGTCCCAGGTCCGAATCCAACTCCTCGACACCAATTGTTACAGACGCGGCTTTTAGATGTTATATTGACCGAGCGGTGGTGTATTTAACCGCGTCCGAACAGTTACTCCCCGATTAAAACCCGATTCCACCCGACGTTGACCAGATCGCCCCACAGATATTCAATCGGGAAATCTCTAAAGCGACCGAAAGAGAATGAAAAAGAAGAAGAAGAAGAATACGGAGGAAGAACAGATTTTATTATACACACACAAGCAATGGATGGAAGAAGCAGTAACACAGCAAATCGTTAACTTACACTATTCATTTTTACTTAGCCCCAAGACAAACGAGTAGGACAGGACGTTCACACTTACACAGGGGATAATGCAGGCAGGTAAGGCTTGAGATGGATTGCTTGAGAGGGAGGCAAGGTCGGGAGGCCGCAGTTCGCAATTCCTCGCGGTTTTGGCGGGAAACCCTCCGTCGTGTATCCACGGCGGTAGACGTCACGCGCTGGTTCGGCACACCTGCTCCTCTTCTTGGGGTGGGGCCGTCTCCCTCCTTTCAGCGCGTCTCTCCAAAGCTGGTTTCCTTGCCGAGTACCTCTCCTCTTTGGCTTGGAGCGTTTCGCATCTCACCTCTTGGTGCAGCCTCTTTGCTCATCTCCCAAGGGCCTCTCCAAGTCATCTCGCAGCTCATCTCTTAAAGCAGTCCCTTACAGTCGCTTTTATCACCTCGGGCGAAATCAAGCCGCCGGCTCTGAGGGCACGCCTACCGGGTCGCTCACCGCGATGCTGATTGGCTGTTTAGGGCTGGTTCACTCCTTCCCTCTTATGACGAGGTGGAGAGTGGAGACACGCCTTTCTTCCCCGACTCTACCTCGTGGCCAATGGTGGTTTGAAGAAAACCGCCCAAAATGCAGAAGGCCATTGGAAGGGAGGTTTTGGGGAAATTGGAAGGGCCTACGCTTATTTTGTTTGATACAATGCAAAGTCAATCTAGTGGGAAAACACATGTTTAGCCTACATGGAATAAGGAAATACACTATTTAAAAGATATATCGTGACCTGCGTGTAAGTTTCATGCAATTAACTAGGACGCCGACTGCGACCATTATTTACATTAACAGGGTGTTACCGTACCCTTTTGTAACGTTCACATTGTAACGTTTTCACATTCGTTACACTTCCTCCAAAATTGTTACACTTCTCAAAAACCGTTACACTTCTCAAATTCGTTACACACTTCTCAAAATCGTTACAATATATATATATATATATATATATATATATATATATATATATATATATATATATATATATATATATATATATATATATATATTAGCCTGGTGTTGGCTTAGCGCTTAAGGTGTTGGATTGGGATCCGAGGATCCTGAGTTAGAATCCCAGTCGATCATTGAATTAACGCCAGGGGGGTTGACTCAGCCTGTCATCCTTCCGAGGTCGGAAAAATTGAGTACCAGCTTGCTGGGATGAATGAGCCTTTCGTGTATCCTGCGTCGGAGTGGCGACCCGTCCCCGTCCAGGATTGTGCCCAATAGCCAAGGAAAACTGCTTCGGCAGCCCTATATATATATATATCTTATTATTATATATTATTATATTATATATATATATATAAAAGAAAGTTTTTGTTTGTTTGTCTGCGCAAGCTATTCTCCTGAATGGTGAAAGATAGGAGGAAACCACCAATACAAAAAATGTCGGGACAGGTCCCGGGAAGTTTTTAGGCTCGGTGGCGAGATCGGTTGAGGCCCACCTCGGCCGGGCCGGGCCCATTTCGCAATTAAACGCTCAGCTGAATTATAGTAGTCAATCTTCTACGGCCGCGAGTAAAAGCTGAATTATAGTAGTAAATTCATTCAAAAAGAACCAAAAATGTCGGGACGGGACCCGGGAAGGTTATAGGCTAGGTGGCGAGGCCGGTCGAGGGCGTAACGGCCGGGCTGGGCCCATTTCGCAATTAAAAGCTGAGCTGAATTATAGTAGTAAATTCATTCAAAAAGAACCCGGGCAACGCCGGGTGCTTTCGGCTAGTATATATATTGTTGCGGTTTTGAGAACCCACACTTATAAATATGACATCATTAAAGGGTTAAAGGTTGCACCCCATAGTTAGGCCATAAGCAACATGTAGGTCACCATAAGACTTCAGTTATTTCATTAGTATGTGTTTAGATAAGGCCGTGTTTCCAATAGTTGAATCTGCGTTGTGTCAATCAAATAAGGAGTAGGCCCCAATCCATTCATTTTGGCAGCCTCCCTCTCCAAGCGACGCCATTACGCACCCTCCAGTCTGCCCCATGGCCCTCCCAAATTGTTACGCGCCTCGGCCAGCAGCGGCAGCCTTAGCTGCCCGTGAGTTTGCTCAACGCCGCCATAAGCCACGAGGTGAGGCCGGAGAAAGGGGACGGAGCGCCAGGAATAAGGTGTGGCCACGTCAACCCACCATCAGGGCGTGGCCGGTAAGCGATGCCCAGCCAACCAGGGCTGAGGTAGGATCGCCTGAGAGGCGTCGCTTTTGGGCTCGCGTAACGATCGCTGCTTGACTTATAAAAGCGCGAATGCAAAGCCCTTTCACAGGACTTATGGGAGAGAGCGCATTGAGACGAACTTACCAGAGAACTCTTGTGGGAGGCGCGCTTGGTAAAATAACTCGTGGTTATATGCGCCTTGCGAAAGGACTTGCTCGCTGGCGCTGATTTGAGAAGGCTTATTGGGAGAGCGCACATTTCACAGGACTGCGCGTAGAGGACTGTCATGATTGCAAGAGAACTGGTTGGGAGAGCGCTCATAAGGGAGGACTGTGAGGACTGCAAGGAAGAGCGCTGATTAAGAGGACATTGGAGAGGGGGCGTTTGCGCGAATAGTACGCATATTACATACGCAGCACACCAGCCTTCCCCCCATTATATAATTGTCCGTTCGTGTTCCACTACACGCAAAGCTGCCTGCCGGGTTTCGTCCTTTGGACCGGAGCCTGGATCGGAGCCTGGACGCGTTGGTGACCAACAACCATCGAAAATCCCCGTGTGAGTGTCTGAGACGGGCCCGTTTGTCCTGGGGTATGAAGAATAAGACTGTTTTAGGCTGCCCTGTGTGCTTCTTCTTCCTCTTCCTATCCTGTACATTTCTTTCATTTCCTCTTCTTCTTTCTTTGTACATAATTAATAAACCAATCTTTGTTCTTCCTATTTTCTGGGTTTCCTCTTATCCAATCGCATCCGTCTTTTCTCCATTGGGTAAACGTGGCACGATCGGAACCGCCATAATCGGGTTTAGTCCCTGTTAACGGCCCGAATCGCGGCTCGCTTCGCTCGGCGTGTCCACTAACGCCGTGGTTCGGGCGGGAGTTATTTCCTTGCTTCACGGTCGGTGTTAGTAATTAGGTATTAGGACTAAGTCGACCATTAACCCTACCTAATACCGAGCGGAAGGAACGTATAACTTCCAGGACTCGTGTCGCCCAGATAAAAGAACAAGGGGATTAACCCCCCCCCCCCCCCCCTTAATAAGGGGAGAGCCGACGTTCGAGATCCGCAACAATATATATATATATATATACATATATACATATATATATATATATATATATATATATATATATATATATATATATGTGTGTGGATTCAGTTGATGATCATTACGGAGAGACGGTGAAAAATACATGCGTTGAAATCAACAGGAAGTTGATTGAGGTTTGCTAACCGCTGTGGGAAGCAA
The DNA here is from genome assembly GCF_964187855.1 of Myxine glutinosa. NCBI lineage: Eukaryota > Metazoa > Chordata > Myxini > Myxiniformes > Myxinidae > Myxine > Myxine glutinosa. The sequence continues at coordinate 114,272,292 of NC_136272.1, read as the reverse complement.
GGAGAATGTGATGTGTTGGGCATTGACCCTTTCTTTCGGAGCAAAAGAGGTATTTGGAAGGTTTGTTTGTTGTCATGTATATCGAAGGTCTAATTCTGCAAAGAGCAAATACACAATGGAAGTGCAAAGTGAAATGATGTACGGAAGGCCTTTCCTCAGCTATCCCACCAAATCCGTTGCCTATTGTGCAGCACACAGCGCATCACGATTAATGGAGGCAACTTGCTGTAAAAGGAATTTTAAAACCACATTCAGTGGTATAAAGGGTTGGTATGTCCACTCTGAGTCTGGGCGGTCGGTGTTTGGAACCCTGGCCAAGTCATTGTACATGTTTTAAAATGGTGCATGCTGCTTCCTTGCTTGATGCTCAGCATTTCAAAAGGATAGAACACATTGGCAACGATTATGCAGGCTTTTTTGTACACAAAGTCAAAGCTCGTGGAGGAGCAACTACATAGAATGGATCAGGATATAATGGAACAAAAAGAAAAGGAGAAAGAGAGGGAAAACACACCAACAGCAGGGTCGAGGGACAAAATCGAAGGGGAAGAATGGAGGGTAAGGGGGAGATGTGTGGGGTGTATGAGATGGACAGACTCTCAGACAGAAGCAGGCTCTCAGAAAGGAAAATCAGGAAATTTGTAAAGAGGTGGGCTTGGGCGGGAGGGTTAACAGGGGTAGAAAAGGTCATTTTGGATAGGTTCCACAATCTCAGCTTTCTTGAAGACCTAGAGGGAAGAATGCGATTGAAGAGAATGTGTAAGTTGGTTCCATCTGCTGGGAATAAAAGAGGATTGGATGAGTGGAGATAAGCAGTAATTCTGGATTTTGTGAGTTTCACGAGAAGGTGGTTGCGCTGGTGGAGCATGTGAGCCTTGCAGAAACCCGGGGTGGGGGCACGGCAAATGCAGAGGGTGCAAGAGAAGAGAAGACAGAGAGACCACTCACCTGTCTGAGATGTGAAATGGGCCTAATGGCCTCCTCCTGCATTGAAATTCCTTGCAAAGGAACTCATACAAACCCTATTAAGATTGAAATTATTGAACTTTGATATAGTTCACCACCACAACCTCGCCATAACATCAGGTTTGAAATGTGACATGTAATAACATGCCCGGATGATTGATGGCTTAATAAAATGTCAAACATGGAAAAAAAAAAAACAACCAGGTATGGATATATGTGCACATGGCTTTTCTAAAAGACGAAAATAACAATTGTACTAATTATATAACAACCTATATTTCACTTAAGTTTACTATATTGTAGTCTTAAAGCAGCTAGTTCAGCAATTTATAACCGAATGACTAATTTTACAACCGCCTGGATCATCATCTAGACTGATCTTCAATGGAGGTTTGATCGTTTTGACCTCTTGATCTCTCCAAACAGTGGGTCCACAATCTCAGCTTTGTCCACTTAGTCAGTACACCACATGCTACATTGACCTTGGCTCATGGCAAAGAGCAAGTTCACCATGTGCTACATGACCTTGGCTCATGGCAAAGAGCAAGTTCACCATGTGCTACATGACCTTGGCTCATGGCAAAGAGCAAGTTCACCATGTGCTACATGACCTTCGCTCATGGCAAAGAGCAAGTTCACCATGTGCTACATGACCTTGGCTCATGGCAAAGAGCAAGTTCACCATGTGCTACATGACCTTGGCTCATGGCAAAGAGCAAGTTCACCATGTGCTACATGACCTTCGCTCATGGCAAAGAGCAAGTTCACCATGTGCTACATGACCTTGGCTTACAGCAAAGAGAAAGTTCACCATGTGCTACATGATCTTGGCTCATGGCAAAGAGCAAGTTCACCATGTGCTACATGACCTTGGCTTACAGCAAATAGAAAGTTCACCATGTGCTACATTGGCCATTGCGATACATTAATCCACATGGATGCAAACTGATGGAATCAATCTGCTCCTCTCTGGCTAACATGGAATGATTCAATGTTTTAACAGTTTATGAGTGCGGAGGTTCTCACTGCTATGTACATTGCGGTGAAGAGGAATAAGAAGAAGAGGAAGAAGAAGAGGGGAGAGTTAACAATAACATCCACATATATTTTAAATTATTCTCCATGTGTGAATAGATACAATATTTCAAAGTGTACAGATACAACTTATCAAAATGCTTTTTATTTGACTAATCATGTTAAAATACCTCATTGAGCAGCTCTCGTTGATACAGTCAAGACAATGGAATGGACAAATAACTAAACGAGGCAACCTCTGGAGGCAACAAGCTGAGATTCAATTATAATTAGTGCAATTCCACTGCTCTATTCATATATAAAACATCTACAAAAGATTTTAAACATGAATCGAGCTTTTCAATGGTCCCTTTTCCTAACTCTGCCTTCTCTTTGTAGGTTACTATGGCAACTAAACATTAAACAGGCCTTGACTATAGCTGAAGATATGGCCATGAATTTTTGAGAGAGAGAAAGAGAGGAATACAAAGTCCAGTCATGTAGCATGTGGTCCAGTGCACTCCTTGCACCAAGACACTACCTGCCATGGACACCAAGGCCTTCAAGATCATCGGAATGTCCAGCGATGAAGCCGAGTCTATGGGCCTATCACTTCGCCAACGCAGACAGGTCGGTGGTCTCTCTGTCTTCTACTGCCTCCTTTTTGGTCTTGCATCTTCTGCTCTTTCCATTCTTTGTTCTTCCCTAACCCCAACCCAGGTATCTGCAGGGCGCACATGGTTAACCAGCTACTCCCTTCTGGTAAAACCCCCAAAATCCAGGATCAATGCTCACCTCCACTCATTCGTTCCTGTTTTCTCACCTGTGGAATCAACTTCCACATTCTCTTAAATCCCATTCATCCCTCCAGATCTTCATGACAACTGTTCACTACCATCTCAGATCGTCCCCAATCCATTATCTTTGCTGTCCTCGCCAACCATCACCAAGCTCACTTCTTTCCAAGTTTCCAATTTTTCTTTCCTCCCACCACTCATTCTTCCACACATCTCATATTTCTCCAAGTCTTCCTCTATTTTGTCCCTCATCCCTGCTGTTGGTGTGTTTCCTCCCTCTCTTTCTACTCTTCCATTTGCTCGGTTATGGCCTGATCCATTCTATGGCCTGGTCTCAACATCCTCTATGAGTCTCGACTTAGAAGACAAAAACAAAAAAAGGAAGCACGACAGACAAATACCATATAACAAAGTGCTCCCTAAAGGTAATAACTCGATCGATCCTCCTTGTAGGGTGAGAAAGTGTTGCAAATTGTTATTTCTGTCTTCAGTGCACTCACAGATTGAAACTATTCCAAATCTCACCCTCAGCAGGGGCTTGCAAGAGAGCCTAGAGGTATGCACACTTGCCTCCGATTTGTATCAGCTAGGTTCGAATCCCAGCTCAGCAATAAACCATCACCCTTGTGTTCAATAGGCAGGGCGACAAATCGAGGCTTGTGCAGTCGCTAGGATGGATGTTAAACTGGGCATCCCATCTGCCAGCACTGCTTATTGGTGGATGTGAAAGATGTCAGGGGTGTCCTATGCAAAGAATAGGAAAACTAACCCTAACCCTAACCGTAACAACAATAACCCCAACTGTCCTTCGCGAAGAATAGGCAAACTAAGCCAAACCCTAATCCTAACCCTAATTCCTAATCCTAACCCTAATCCTAAACCTAACCCTAAGTCCTAACCCCTAAGTCCTAAACCCTAACTCCTAGCCCTAACTCCTAACCCTACCCATAACCATAACTCCTAATCTTAATCCTAACCCTAACCCGAACTCCTAATCCTAACCATAACCCTAATCTTAACCATAATCCTAACCCTAACCCGAACTCCTAATCCTAACCATAACCCTAATCTTAACCCTAATCCTAACCCTAACCCGAACTCCTAATCCTAACCATAACCCTAATCTTAACGCTAATCCTAACCCTAACAAGTAACCCCAACAACTAACCCTAACCCTGAACAAATTACAAGTTCCTGCCCTGGGTGACTTCTGGGAACACAATGGCAAACCATCCAGCATAACCTTTGTCAAGAAACTGCTTCGGCAGCAGCAGCACTCTTAGTGAACATGGGACAACTCATTATCAGGTCTTAAAAACACGAGTATGTGTCTTTATATGCAGGGACATGATGTTGTGGTCCATTTTGAATAGACAGTGCCCATTCAAACAACCACAATGCACATTATAGACATGAGAACTAGAGTTGGGTATATTTAAATATCACACCTGCCCTGAAGGAAAAGAAAAATAAACACAAAACATTTATTTTGTTGTTTTTCAGGAGAACGTGTGTTCAGATTGACGTATTTCGTTCATATGCAGAACAAGGCTGCGGGGTAGAAATCATTTGCTGAGAGTGCGACTATGCCGCTGATGCTGATGCCCTCTGAGGGTTTTGGCAGGAATTTGTAATTTGTTTCGGGTACCAGTGATAGCTAGCCTACTCTTCACAAAGGACAACTTGGGGGATCTTGAACGACCACCAACGAATGCTGATAGACGGGACGCCTGCTTGACCTCCATCCAAGGAATGGCACTCACATTGATGTGTCGGCTTATAGTGTCGGCCCTGCCTGTGAAGCACAGGTATAACAGTTTATAGCCAGGCCAAGATTCAAACTGACCCATCTTGGAGGTGAGTGTGTGTACCTCTATGTCATCCTGTCAGCCCCGATTGACGTATGATTATACATTACTAGTTTTGTACACAAAACACGGTTTCCCTTGGGTTGTAAAGATCTGATGTACATTTCATGATTGCATGGTAAAAATGGAAGGCCATGTAGCTTTACTTTGCCAGCGCTGAAACAAACATTTTAACTGCTCAGACCATCAGTAACATCCGCCATTGTTCATCCTTTTTCCTCGAGTCAACGACCACCGTGATGAAGTCACTGGGAACAATGACATTGAGGAGCCTTCTTGGATGCGGCCTCAATTGACTGAATCTGGCCCCTCAACTACTAGCCCTTGAGCAATTGGAGTCAGCGCAAATACAACTTAATGATGCCCTGCCTGGCCCCAAGTGTACTCGAAGACGTGGTGTAAATGAGCCTACTGTAACTCTCTGGATGAAATAATCAGCAATCTTGTTTAAATATAGTTGTTTGTTAAGCTCCTCATGCAACACGGTTCAGCCTCGCCTGTCCTATCGATGAGACGATGATCGAAGATAGTTCTTACGTTTTTTGAGACTGGAGATTACTTGTTTGTTATTTGTCCATGCTCTATCATTTTCTAAATGCCGAGCGAGCGTCAAGCAAGGAGGCAGCACATACCATTTTTAAAGTCTTTGTGGTATGACTCGGCCATGGCCGGGTTCGAACCGTTAACTTCCGACACTCTAACCATTATGCCATCAAATCTGGTTAAGCGGATGCTCTAAGTTATTTGAAGTTATCATAGAGGGCGCTCAAAGTTATTTTGATAGATCTCAATTACCTACTCGACTTTAGCTATATTTCTGGCAACTCCAAATTGCCAAATTTGTGTCAAATGTTCCTAAAAAAAAACTTAATCGGGTCTTAAAAACAAGATGAGTTCTAACAACATAAAAAACCCCTGTACAATTTTTAAGTTTTGATTTCTTGACGTGGCTCAAGCTTCTTTCCACAGATCCTCAAAACTGTTTTCTCATCCAACATCTGCATCGTCTTGCAATTAAAGAAAATATTCGTTATCTGCGTTTCCTGAAAATACAAGCGGCTCTTTTACAGACTCGTCTTAACTGATTATACTCACGAGCAACGGTACCTGCCCTAAGGGTGGGGCTTCAATTTGGAGGCGCGATTTATATAAACATCTGTTAAATATCACACGCAAATCATCAAAATCTAAACAGTATTTGTAGAATTTCAATTAAAAAACCACATCACTGTTCATATCGGTAAATATTATTCCATCGTGTTTCAAATCGTGATATCAACTGTTGATGATTTGCGTTTGATATGATTTAACGGATGTTTATATGAATCGTTTAAAATAAAAAAGCCTTCAATTTCTGATATTTTACCTTTTCATTTGGGCCTCCCAATTGAAGCCCTGCCCTTAGGGCGGGTACCGTTGCTCATCATATATAATGGCGATACAACAATTTTTACCGGTTTGCTTTGAAGAACGGGAATGAAGGGGGAGGAGCTTGTTAATATGTCTGGTTGAAGGCTTTGGGCTGGGAGGGGGTTTGAAGCCAGATTTTTATCTTACAGCCGCCATATTGGTGCTCACCGTCACTGCGATGCGAAGCGAAAGACGCCTCAGAGCTGTCACATTCACAATCGCTATGTCGTATGTACTCCCGATACATGTTTCCTTCATTGTAAAAACTACCAAATCAACAGTTAAAAGGATTTTGAGCCGATAGCTGCTATGGCCTTGACAAGATCGATGGAGACAGCGATCTGTTAGCATATACACCGCCCAAATAGCTATGTGGAATTCTCTCATGTAGAGATTAAACGTCGTTTGAACTTTGCCCGAGGTCATTATTTACTTTTAATGATGTTTATATACGAATTGAAAAGAAGATAATTGGTTTTGGGTTATCCTTATCGCATATCTCGTGGGATTGTGATTTGGAGAGATGGGCCGTGATGGCGGGGAGGGGGTTGGAATTCTCTCAAGCAGGGATTCAACCCATGTCCTTATAAAAGGTCTTTGTCCGAGGTCACCGAGTCCGATCGGTGCAGCCGTGCAGCGATCGGTGCAGCCGTTTGTGCGGCACAAAAACTACCAAATCAACAGTTAAAAGGATTTTGAGCCGATAGCTGTTACGGCCTTGGCAAGATCAATGAAAACAGCGATCTGTTAGCATATACACTGCCAAAATAGCTATGTGGAATTCTCTCATGTAGAGATTAAACGTCGTTTGAACTTTGGCCGAGGTCATTATTTACTTTTAATGATGTTTATATACGAATTGAAAGGAAGATAATTGGTTTTGGGTCGTCCTTTCCGCATATCTCGTGGGATTGTGAGGTGGAGAGACGACCGTGATGGCGGAGAAGGGGTTGCCATTCTCTCAAGCAGGGATTCAACCCATGTCCTTATAAAAAGTCTTTGTCCGAGGTCACCGAGTCCGATCAGTGCAGCCGTGCAGCGATCGGTGCAGCCGTTTGTGCGGCACCCGGGAAAACAACATCGTCACAATGAAAACATCGTCACAATGAACGTTATGCGAACGCGAATATTATGCGGGAGTCCAAACCTGAGAATGCTGGAGACCAAAGCTGAAATTGGAAAAACTAAATAGTCTATTTTACTCCTGGAGATCCCAGGATTACCCACCCAAAATATTGTTGCGATCAGTTCAGCAGTTTTTGCGGTACCTTCAAACGGACAGACAGACAGACGGACGGACATTTGGTGAATTATAGTAAGATTTTCTAATAAGTAGAAGAATCTGTAGAGCATAGAATGAATCAAATTTGTCTTTGTTTAGATTGAACTATAATAGTGCACCCTTTACCAAAAGCATGCAAGTCACATATTATAGGGTCGGTCAGATAGATGTCTCGTAAAATTCCCCAAAAAGCTCTTCAACAACAACAACAACAAATCTTTATCAATCCTGAGACAAATAGATACTTGCTCTTTTACGTAACTGTCCGTTGTTACGTCAATTACAACTGCACAGTACACGATGTCCTGCACAGCTTTTGCAGCACCTTGTTCGACTTCAGAGTAAGTATGTGTTTCGTTGATAATTCCATGAGACATATCTATTTGTATGATGTTCACTGCAGCCATTATTTTGAAAGTTATCAGCACATATACCTACGTATACTTCCTCAGGAAGCATTTGCAGCAGCTGAACAAAATCCAAAAAGTGTCCGAGACTGCTCTGGTAAACAAGGCCTACTACAGGCACCTAACGGTACCAATGAGCTCTCACGGAGTCGGCGCCAATGCCTAACATTTTACACTTACACAGTAAAATTCTAATTTTACTAAACACGACATAATAATGACATTCTAATAAAAACATTTCTAATAAAAACAGCAAACCACAAAAAATAACAAAATGAATCCTAATTTCATTAACAATATCATACCTGTCAAATAATACACGAGGTGTGTACTGCTCTCATCTAGGTCCGGGTCTGTTGCTCGAAGCACAGCGATCACTTGTCCAGGGGCCACACCCTCCATCACGCTTCCGGTGTACACACCTGCCGAGAACTGCGGCGGGCAATCATTGGAGTCCACCACATGAACTCGCACCACAGCGCTGTTTGCTTGGTGAGCAGGATTACCCAAGTCCTGTGCAGATACGCGGAAGGTGTGCTCGGCTTGCAGCTCTCGGTCCAGCCTTTGTAGTGTCCTGATCCAGCCGGTTTCACGGTCAACAGCAAACATGTCAGCCACACGAGGACTGGAAGTAGCGATACCATCTTCTTCCTCGAAAGGTCCAGTTCCTGGTTCTTCTTGCAGGTTATATATCACCTTTCCATTTCTACGGAAATCCAGATCCATAGCTGTAGGAAAGGACTCAGTGTCAAAGTGGAAACATTTGATCCAAGGAAGACCTTTATAAATGATTTTAAAAATAATGCCTCCGACCACCTACAGGGGCGGAGGCATAAAAACAATATCTTTGTTGAACAAACAATACAGGGAATATGAATGTATCCTGCCTTAAACCCAGGCCTCGCCTTTATCAACCCCTTCTCGGCATCCTTTCAAAGTCATGGCTTCTTGTTTACCCACATTCCTTAGCTCCCATCTTTTCCCACCTGTACAATCGCCTTCCTGTGTCTGCAAAATCACGTTCATGACTTTACTGTGACAACCATTCTTTTTTATGTTAACCTCCTGCTATCCCCGCATTTCATTATGTCATACTTGCATGTTCTTAGAACGTCTGCTTGTTTCCTTCCGTCCTTCACACACACACACACACACACACACACACACACACACACACACACACACACACACACACACACACACACACACACACACACACACACACACACACACACCAAAACCAAACTAGAATGGCACTAGTTAGAGCGCATACCTCTGTCAGGCTGGAGAGTTTATGTTTTGTATACTACTGATAGGCTGGATCTCGATCTTAATGAAATTGGCTGTTCTTGTCACCAAACCAGCTCATCCAGCCAGTTTTGTAGTAATCCATCCACAACTTTTTAAAACAGCATGCCATATATTTTTTGGCCCCATCTCTCAATGGTGAAGAATCACTTTAAAATAATTATTGTATCCAGATCCAGATCCGTATCATCACAAAAAAATCTAATCAATTCATCGTTTTCACACACCCAACCTGTCCACCAAGTTTCGTCCGAATCTGTCCATAACTTTTTGAGATATCATGCTCTGTGCTCGCAGACAGACAAACAGACAGACAGACATTGGTGAAAACATAACCTACATCTACCTTCGGTGGTAGAGGTAACAAAAATTTAACAGTCTGCACGGTGAAAAAGTGTGTTTAACTTCAATCTGCACATCCAAACACACAGATTCCCTGGTCAAGTTACTAAGTTGAAGAAGGCAACGTGTCTTTGGCATTTAAATCACAATTTGACATTGCTATCTGTATTTAAGAAAACTCTCACTTCCTTCAAATTTTGGATCAAAGTGTTTCATTTGCTGCCAAAACCCACTAGTTGGAGACTATTCTTCCAAACCAATTACAACAATGGCATATGTGTCTTGTATTTGACAACATACGTGTAAGTTGCCTTGCCCGTTGTGTTACCTCGCACTTGAATGACAGGAGTTCCGATTGGCAAGTTCTCCATTACCATGGCATCGTAGAACTCAGACTCAAATGTGGGACTGTTGTCGTTCACGTCCCTTACGATGATGGTGACGGGAACCTGGGCATGCACTGGAGTGTCCTCATGCTGATAAGTGGCAGTGAGCAGGAAGTTATACTGACGGGTCGTCTCGTAGTCGAGAGTTTTTACCACCTTCAGTTGGCCCATGTTTGCATCAATGGTAAACTGTTCCTCACTGTTACTTTCTGGGAGTGCACCCTTGACAATGCAATAACGGAAGCTCTCGTTGCTCGATAATCGGACGGAGCCAACCGTGCTGCCAATGTCCACATTTTCTGAAACAGTAAACGTATACATTGTCTTAGGAAATGCTGGGAGCTGTGTGATGTCTTCTGGGAGAATATGTACATCCAGTGGAACAATAGTATGTCTCCTTTCTGCGCCCTGATCTTCAGCCTTGACAAAGAGAGATAATCTCCTGCCCTCCAATCCTACGAGACTCTCTTTTGTCGAAATGAGACCACTGCTGGAATCAATGTGTAGTACATCTTCGGATGTGCCTGGGTCCTTGCGAATAAAGGAGAACACAATAACGGAATTATTGCCCTCGTCGTGGTCCATCGCTGAGACCTGCAGCACCGAGCCACCTTTGGGCACATTTGCGAGCATGCTCGCATGATATTCCAAAGCTCCAAACTGTGGTGAGTTGTCATTTTTATCGGTGAGAACTACCTTCACAGTGCAATAACCTGCACGGCCACCGACATCCATGGCCATCAAATTGATGTCGATTACCCTCTCCATCGCGTTTTCTCTATCAAGCTCCTCCGATATTGTAAAGATTTGCCCAATCTCATCCACATCAAACCTACTAGCTGCAAACTGGTTTGTGATTGAATAAGACAAATCATTGTAGTGTCCCATGTCTTCATCCACAGCCTCTACCTGCATCACAAACGTCCTTGTTGCAGGGTTTTCTGGCAGGTGTACGATGAACTCATGCTGCCGGAAGAAAGGAGTGTGGAGGTTGTTGCTCAGGACGTTAATGTGCACGCGCGCTGTGCTAGTGAACACACCATCGGACACCGAGATGTTGAGCTGGTATTGCCGTGCCATATTCTCTTTGCGAAGATTCAGAATGCTGATAATGCCTGACTTCCCATTGATGACAAAGTTTGAATCACCATTTCCTGAAAGTATGCTGTATCGGAGATTCTCGGTATCGCAATTATCAGCGTCTGAGGCTTGGACACGAGTAACAAAGTGTCCTCTTGTAACCACTTCACTAACAAAAGCTTCATACAAAAGTTGATTAAAAACAGGAGAATTGTCATTTGTATCAGTGACTTGAATTTGAACAGGAACGTCACTCGTCAAAGGAGGCACACTGCCATCTGAAGCTCTCACCTTGAAATGGTGAACTTGCACCTGTTCAAAGTCTAAGAATCTTGAGGTGAGGATTAAACCGCTGCCACTATCAATGTAGAGAGAGTTGCTGTGATTTGTTCCATCGTCTACAATTTGGTAGTAAAGATGTTGGTTTGAGCCAGCGTCAGCATCTGTGGCACTAACCCGCAGTACAGAGGTACCGATGAGTGCAGCTTCAGAGAGCACGGTGGAGTAAGAACTCTGCCTGAATATCGGTGCATTGTCGTTTATGTCTTCGACCATAACGTCCACAGGCACCTCCGTGTGAACACCTGTCAACGAGTCTGTGGCTCGCACCATCAGACGGAACGAAGGCTGCGTTTCATAATCAAGTGATCCCAAAACAGTTAGTGTTCCTGTATTGAAATCCATGGAGAACTGGTCGAAATGGTCCCCATGGGTTATGCTGAAAAATAGTGGGAGGCCTTCAGGGCTGCTTGCTTGGAGATGGAGAATGGCCGTGTGTGGCTCCACATTCTCTGCAACACGTGTGCTGTAAAAAGACCTGTCAAAAATTGGCATGGCTTTGTTTATAACTGTTATTGGAACATCAATCCGTGAAGAGAGTGATGGAGTTCCATGGTCCTCGGCAATAACAGTCAGCAGAAATTCCTCAGAGGACATTCCTGGGTTGAAGGTTTTCAAAAGAGTGATGCTGCCTGACGAAGAGTCAATTTTGAAATACTCACGTGGCGTACGGAAAAAATATCTGATTTGGCCATTCTGTTTGACGTCTTGATCTACTGCCATGACTTTGTAGATCAAGTCACCTGGTCGGGCATCCACCTGAACGATGGCGTAATACGGCAAGTTTGTAAATATCGGAGAATTGTCATTCACGTCAATGACATTCACACTAACAATTGTGTGAACAATTCTCGGTGGGGACCGCGCATCCCGAATCTCGACCACAACTTCGTGAATCTCTTGCTCCTCTCGATCGAAGGGAATTCCCGTTGTCTGCAAAACACCTGCTGTCGACTTCATTGCAAAAAAAACACTTGGGTTCAAGATGCGAAAGGTAAGTGGTTCGTTCGTATGGGCACCCGCAGTAGAAATTACAGCAAGCGTTTTCACATCGGTTGTATTTTCCACAACATCGGCAGAATAAGAGGTCGCAACTTTCAGGCCATTTTCGGTTGTCTCCTGAACCGTCACCTTTACCAATGTCGAACCAGAAAATTTCCCATCAAACACTCGCACTGAGAGCTCATAGCGGCTCCGCAAGTTTGTTCTATTTTGCACTACAATGGCTCCGGTTCTCATGTCAATTGAAAACTTGTTCCCAACGTTGCCAGACGTGATGCTGAAGGACAAGGTTGAGTTCTGGCCCGTGTCAGGGTCAGAGGCCTTCAGGATGATAACCTGCACCCCTTTATAAGTTGGAATAAGAAGCACTGTTTCATAAGTCTCTTCACTGAACTCAGGAGGGGAGTCGTTCACATCCATCACAGTTACAGTGACATTTGCAGGTGTGTATGCCAAAAGTCGCGGGATTCCAACATCGGTGACTTGCACGTGGAAATGGAACGCTGCCATATTTTCATGATCGAGCTTTGATATTGTCTTTATTGCCCCAGTGCTCGAGTCAATTGAGAAGTAGCGCCGGGCAGTGGGCTCAACAATTTGATACACCAGCAACGAGTTGGGCCCACTGTCAGCATCGGTGGCCTTGATCACCAATGGGGAATTCTGGCCATTGAGAACAATGCTCTTTGCTGGTGCAGCCTCACTGATTGTTCCCTCGTAATAGGATTGGATAAATGTAGGGGCATTGTCATTCTCATCCTTCAGGTGCACTTTCACAGTCGTGTTCGTGGATCGACCAGCCATGTTCGTTGCCTGTACAATAATATTATAGGAGGGAATCTTCTCAAAATCCAACTTATCCCTTAAGCTAATAACCCCAGACATGGAGTTGATTTCGAAGGCATCTCCGACATTGCCGTCCCTGAGTTCGTAGTTGGATGAGGAGCGGCTTATTGCAGACACCGTGATGACAAACATTCCTGGTTGGGCATTCTCGCTAATTTCTGCAGAATATTCTTTGCTTGAGAACTTGGGTGCAGCATTGTTTGAGATGGTGACGTAAATGGTAATGGTGGTGGAGGCACTGAGCACTGGATCTCCTCCATCCGTCGCTCTGGCGACAATGTCATAGCGATTTATGACGCTCTGGTTGAGCTCCTTGGCCACAGAGATGATGCCCAGTACCGGGTCAATGGAAAATGATTTCCCAAAGTTTCCTGCAGAGCAAACATACAGAAGTTACACAAGCAAGTGCTTCTTGTTGAGATTTTTTTACTTGCATAAAAGTAAAGACAATGTCATGAGAAATTAAAATTAAAAGGTTGCGAATGATTTACATCTGCAGAATAAGAAGTTCTGCAGATGATTTACCCAGCAACACTGTTGGAATTGCAAACACTAGGGCATGCCCGTACTATATCTATATCTAAAATTATATCCCCCCCCTCTATTTACATGAAATGGTTTGGTCCAAAGCGAACGGCTTGCGAGTGGTGACAATCCCCCCCCCTCTATTTACATGCAATGGTTTGGTCCAAAGCGAACGGCTTCCGGAGTTTGGTAAAGAAATCGCCATCGCGTGCACAAACGCGCAGGAAAGCGAATGAATCGCAAATTCGTTTTTATTAGTTGTAAAACATAGTTTAACGCCAACATAGTTTGCAAACGTGAAATAAATGAATACGCTCTCAAATGTGCCATCCGAGGCAGAGTGTGCCCGCCACGTTCGGCACACGCGATCGTTCGCTGCTCTCTGATTGGTTGAATCGTTTTTTGGACATAGCTCGGTAAGTAATTGTCCGATTAATATGAAACCTTGAAAAGGCACATCCTCGGGTCCCCAGCAATATACCTGGCAAGTTAAAAGTATATCGGACCCGTGGTTGTCGAGAAACAGCGGTCACAGACAAACGTACAGACAGACAGAGATTACTGGAATTATAGATAGATTGGTCCATTTGCATTGCAGTCTTGTCCAAACAGTACTTGCACATCTGGAAAATGCTTTAATGACCTCTGACATAATTTGAATATGGAGCTAATCTTTAATGGCTTAATTTGTCAAAGGAAAAACATCAACAGCCATGCATAATTAGATTCGTAGACACTGTCACAATGGAGAACTGATGAAGCCGAACCGAACAGCTGATGTAAGCACCAATCTGCAGAGGAAACCAATACGTGGATCTGCTTTAACTGTGCACTTTAAACAGCGGTGAGGCCTCCCGAAGAAACCTTTCTTGACTCATTCTTGGATGCACATCTATGCCTTGCACAAAGTTTAGCCCCAACGATGATAAATCCAGCCTATATTACATTCCATAAATAGAGAGTTCATAGAACATGTTACCCCACGCAGTGTTCAAGAAAATTCTTCTATTTAAATAATTTAATGACGCTAAAGATTGTTCAAAAAATTCCGGAAGTTTAGCGCTATTGAAGCAGGCTTATACATCAAAACTATAAAAGAAACCATGCTTGCGTCCGTCCATGTGTGCGAGCTCCACCTTATGATTGTACAGTTTGCCTGACTCTACCCACAATTTATATTCTACAGCTGCCATATTTCTATACTCCGTATAGGCATCATAGGCCTCTTTTGTAAGACTCGTGCCTTCTGACTCTCTCATGGCTTTATTTTAACTCTAACTTGATATCTAATTTAATTTGTCATAGTCGCTAAGATGTTTTAAGACTTGGGGGCAAAAAAACAGGAAGCAAATCATACGAATATTGATGTTTTAAAAGGTAAAACTATTTTAATACCCGTTTCTGGTCGGGCGCGATGCGGGGAGGAAGGAAGGGGAGTAGATTAGGGAAGGGGGTCGGGAGTGAGGTGGGCGAGAGGAGAGAGGAGAGAGGGGGAGCGGGCGGGTGTGGGAAAGAAGGGGAGGGAGTGGGAACCGTGTCCATGTTGCACCATAAGGGGTGAAATCCGTTTGTGAGCATTAGTTAATTTGAAAAACGAGAATTACCCACATGTCAAAGTTTGACACATTAGGCACGATAAGAATGATGTCATGATGCTACACCACATGGTTTAGTGTGTTAAACACAGATTAGATGTCATTGCTGGCTGACAATTTGAGATTCTGAAAAAGGTTGAAGGTCAAAGCTTCTTCATAGTATCATCAAGTTATCTAACCATTTCAGGTTTAAACATTTAACAGTTAATCTGTTCTTTTCTGGTCAACTAAGCAGTTGTTCACATGGAAATCAGAGCTACCTGCTAAGCAAGGATCTCATTTCATGCTACTCTTACCAGAGTCTAAGCTGTAAGTCACTTCACTGTTGGCACCATGATCCCAATCCTGGGCAGTGACCTGCAGCACAGCAGAGCCCAGTGCTGCAGATTCGAACACACGGCCTTCGTAATGCTCGCTGCTGAAAACTGGTGGGTGGTCGTTGGAATCAACTACATGAACGACCACCGTGGCGTAATTCTTCTCCATGGCAATGTCCCGAACCTGAAACAGCATCCATCGACAACGCAATCCCCTTTTAATGAATGATGTTTTCCCTTCAACCATTAACAATGAGGCCAAACAATGAATTCAATTAATATCTCAAGATGACCTTTTGTGAATCATTTTTAAATTGTTCACCTTGTTCGTGCAAGTAATATAAATATAATAGTAAAAGGTCCGTCAAATATGACGGGTTGGCACAGTTTATTCAACGGTGCAGCCTCGTGCACGTGCCAAAGTCTGAAACCTTGGTCTAGTGTCAGGTGTGCTTATATCTTCTTTATTTATTAGACATAAGACATCACACACACCTTTCGAGGCTAGATGCGCATCTGAAGGACACTGTGTAAATGAACACTTGTTTTACTCTGTGCGCGTTGCACATCACGTGCAGTGAATTTCACCTCCCTTCACCTTGTATTTATTGTGATTTTAAAAAACGTTTCTGTACACCGCCTTTGAGGCTCGGTTTGCAAGCCACCGTCTACAATTCCAATAGAAGAGACATAATTTATCTTTTATGGAAAATGTTTTTCAAGTTTGTTTTATCCTCAAAAATAGACGGTAGTGAACACACATTCGTGTTAAAAGATTGGCCTTTAAAACCTACCCTTATGAAGGGGACAGGCATCTGCAAACACACAAACTGACTGTGTTATATATCGTCCATAAGGAACATTTATCATAAAATATAGTTAGTAAAACAAATGCTTTTCTGTATTGAAATTCCAAGCCAGTCAATCTACAGATGTAGTGCTGATCTATAGGTGATGTGAAAAGCACATCTGAAGGACACTGTGAATGAAAGTGTGCTGGGATTGCAAAAAAAATAAAATAAACTTCTTCGAAGGAGAGAGAGTATCAGTCAAAAATGGAAAAATAAAGTAGAGACACGGAAGACAGAAAGGAAGAAGTTCTGGAATGCGTCAAAGGTATTTTGTAAGGCTTTGAGACACAGCTTTGATCGGTGCATCGAGAGTTATTCACTCTTATTTGATGCAACCAACCACTCATGTTGCGGGGACACTTTCTCTTGCACGATGGAAGAGCGCTCAATCGAGATTTTAACAAATAACATTTTTTATCACCAAACATTTTATTTGTACTTCCAATCAAATCAGATTGTTGTGAAGTCATATCCATTGTGCAATCGCTGTAGCAACAACATCCTTTCTTATTCAATGTTCACTGCAGTTTTGAGCAATTTTGAACCTACACAGTACATTTGATTAATGATCAGAAATTAATTAATTAAAACAACTTGAGCTTCTTACCAAAAAAAAGTGAGTAAAATGTTCAAAAGGACAGAAATTTCGAGTCAGAAACTTTAAGTGACGATGCCATGAGAAGGTCTGCGACAAAGTCGGGTATGGTTTTTTAAGGGTATATTTCTTTGATCCAATATGGCTGGCAGACCACGTGACTGATGACATCATAAATTCCCTATCTCCAATATAATTATTGCTCAGGTCACGCTCAATAAATTTCAAACTGATCGGACGAAGCGTTGTCGTTGTACCTGTTGAATTGTGACGTCATAATTAAGGCACCATGCTACAATTTGTTCCATTGAGCGGTATCGGAGATATAGAGATGCAACGTTTTTCCAAAATTGTGTCCATACCCACGTGACCTGTGACGTCATAGTCATAGCTAAAAAAAAATCTACAGGAGGAGGCGCTCTTTTGGTGCAATATTTTGTGTCAATCGGACCAGCAATTGCTGAAAAAATGAATTTTAAAATTGCAGACACGTGCGTACGTACGCCACAAGTACGCACGCAACCAATCGCTTAATCCTGCTTTTCGATTTGCGAGCACAAGGTAGTAACCAAACTTGTTTGGATATGAGAGTTGTACAAAACATTAATAAATGTAACTGAGGTCCATATTCCTTAGGTCTATTCTGATCCGACTCTTTTCTAATGGCTCTGAGATTCAGACGAAGGGAACAATTTTTGGAAATGCACCAATTTGTCTGAAGTCAAAGAAAACAAGCTTGTTTCAAGGCATGCATTTCAATACAAAACCTTCACACTGTATTTCATTTCATCATTAAATACCTCGAGGAACGTGTTGAACGAATGACCTACAGTAACATTTTTTGCAAGTCAACCACCATTATTCTTCACTTTGTACAAATAACTCTAAGAGCTTACCTTTAATTATCACTTTGTCACATTTCGAATCCGGGGCTTAAATGAGGCATTTTGTGCAGTGGAGATACTTTATAATTTATAACAAAAAGAAAAAGACATAAAATGTCATAGCTCCCGCCGTGGTTTTAGTAATTTTGCTGTACTGAGTTAAAGGCTGTCAGTCGGCCATCTTTGGTCAGATGACAAAACAAAATCTTCTGCATATGTATACTCTCATGTATTGCATGTGCCAAGCTTGAAGAAAATTGGTCCACGCATGCCCGAGAAATGGTTGAGGACGTGTTCAACATCGGATTTTTTCAAATAAAATGGCCGCCGGTCAGCCATCATTAATCGCATCGCAAAACAAAATTATGTGCATATGTATACCGTCATGTATTGCATTTGTACAAAGTATGAACAAAATCGGTCCATACATCTCTGAGATATGGTTGCAGATGCGTGGACGCACAGACAGACGGACGAGACCAAATGCATAAGCCCCCGTTTTGGACCAAGTCCAACGGAGGCTAATAATAAGAATGGAGATATACAAAAAGCCATCTCACCATCACAGTCAGCATGTGGTACCGGTTTGTCTCATAGTCCAGGCTCTTGGCTGTGCTCAGCCAGCCCGTTGAGTAGTCCAGCCGAAACATCCCCGAACCACTGGTATCAGAACTGGGCAAGATGGTGTAGGTGAGCTTGCTGGACATGTCCCCATCTGTAGCATTGAGTTTCAGCAGTTTGTGCCCTGGTGGTGCGGACTCGTGTACCTCGGCCTCGTAGCGCGCCATCGAGAACTCCGGCCTGTGCTCGTTAATGTCCACAACGCGGATTTCCACCTGGCAAAGAGAGCATTAGATAGTCTCAAGCCTATTCCAAACAGCAAGGATAGAGTGTTGGTAAAATACTACAAAATGCAATATATTTGATCCCAAACCGTCTGGAATTTGAAACAAATGGATACTCAGCAGGATCGAGTATCTGGTTGTAAAGAATGAAAAGCAAATCGATAAATCAGTCGAATTGGTTTCTTCCAATGCGCTTTTCATTTATCAATAAAGTCTCAAAGTTGTTTAGAATGCAAGAGATCTTCATTGTAAAATTTCACAAAAACACCTGCAAAAATTAAATTTCACAAGCACACCTGTAAAAATAAAAATTCACAAAAACATCTGAAGAAAAAAAAACCCATGGGATTTTAAACACAACAAGTACAAAAAGTTTTAATTAAAACAAAAGCCGCGTCGATGTTACACAATGCCTAGATGCAGCTGTGCCTATAACGTCGATGTTATAGGCACAGGACATTCCTATTGATTCGATTACTTGATGTTATTTTTGTGCAAAGTGAAAATATATCTCGGCAATTTCCCGTGTGTGGCGACGAATTTTTAATATATCTCGGCATTTTCCCGTCTGTTATTTCAGGCGGTGTATGACTGACCATGCCGCGATTTAAAAAATATATATCTCGGCAATTTCCCGTGTGTGGCGACACGTGAACGAAGCTATGCTCCTCTCTCCACATTATTGTGATGACGTATAAATTAAATATTTCATCGTGACGATTGTCATCAAATGGACGAATTTTTAATATATCTCGGCATTTTCCCGTCTGTTATTTCGGGCGGTGTATGACTGACCATGCCGCGATTTAAACAAAATATATATATCTCGGCATTTTCCCGTCTCTTATTTCGGGCGGTGTATGACTGACCATGCCGCGATTTAAAAAAAAAATATCTCAATGGACTTGAAGTTACAGGCCTTTGAGAATTCATTTCGTTTTATAAAGGGCAACTTTCATCGGATTTTCTTCCCGTTTTTTTTCAACCGAGTCTAAAACTATGTTAGCGACTGTGAAAAATGAAATGATATATCGAATTTGATTTGAAATAAAACTGTGTGAGAGAGGAAGACACCACGGGCCTACAAAACAGGCCTCAAAGCTATGCGAGTTAATAAAATGGTGGATATTTGTTTATATGAAGGCTCTCCCAGAATGGGTGGAGCTATGGTTCCCAGAATGGGTGGAGCTTTGAGGTTTTGTCTTCTCTGCAAGAACAAGAAGAAGAAGAAGAAGAAGAAGAAGAACAACAACAACAACAGCAGAGGGCACTCTATGAGCAGCGTCTGCGACGCGGCTAAAAATAAAATTCCCAAATGGCAAGTTAAAAACGATGGTATTTGAAGAGAGATTTTAAAATCCTCATTGAGGAGTTTGTGTGGATACCAAAAGACAATGGATTCCCAAGTTTAGGAGCATATCAACAGAATGGACGATCACCAAAGATCAATGTTCGTGCGACTGATTACTGGGAAATTCCTGCTGTTACAGGTAGCGTTCTTGTTGGTATGTAATGTGTGATTAAATGGGAAATACAGACAAGAGCAAGTTGTTTCATTTTAACTTTACAAGTTATCAACAACATGTTGAAGTCAATGCTTCAATGCAATGACACGTTGGAAGCCAGTGATGTGTCATAAGAAAGCCATTGGAAGCCAGGGAAGAATCTTAAGGAAGCTAGTGGAAACCAGTGAAGAGTTATAAGGAAGCTACTGGAAGCCAGTGAAGAATCTTAAGGAAGCTACTGGAAGCCTGTGAAGAGTCATAAGGAAGATACTAGAAGCTTGTGAAGAATCTTAAGGATGACACTGGAAGCCAGTGAAGATTCTTAGGGAAGCCACTGGGAACTGAAGAATCTTAAGGATGACACTGGAAGCCAGTGAAGATTCTTAGGGAAGCCACTGGAAACTGAAGAATCTTAAGGAAGCTACTGGAAACCTATGAAGAGCTATAAGGAAGCTACTGGAAGCCAGTGAAGAGACATACTGAAGTTACTGGAAGCTTGTGAAGAATCTTAAGGAAGCTAGTGGAAGCCAGTGAAGAGACATACAGAAGTTACTGGAAGCTTGTGAAGAATCTTAAGGAAGCTACTGGAAACCAGTGGAGAATCTTAAGGAAGTCACAACAAGCCAGCAAAGAGTCTTCGGGATTGGAGTGATACAATCAGATTTACTCGCTTGAACTACAAGCTTGGCTGCCCTAAGAGGCATAAAGTGTATAGGCTTGAGAGAAGAGCCAGGTCACCTGCAAACAGTGACTTTCATTCATCTAGATAGAGAAGGAAAGAGGAAGTGAGTAAAAGAGGATTGCCCACATCTCATGCAAATAAGTCCAAAGTCTAAAGGGGGCACGAAAACCGAACAAACAATAATTGTACTGTACTACAATACAAATATTGTACTTGTACTTTTATTTATTCCAATGTACGCCTGAAAATCTCAGAGCGCACACTTAGAGTCATAAAACACAAACAGGAAAATAAAGACAAACAAAAAAAAGACAAGATAACTTGAAGACAAATGGCTTCTGGAAAACATTGGAAGCAAGGCAATTAAAATCGAAATGAGAACCAATTGAAATACAAACAGATAAATAACCAGTGAATAAAACTGGAAAAATAATCATTGTTGTTACTCTTTACCTCCGCCACCGAAGGTGGATGAAGGTTATTTCATTCCTGTCTGTTTGTGAACAAGATATCTCAAAATGTTCTGGACGGATTTGGATGAAATTTGGTGGACGGGTTGTGGATGTGACACGGACAAAAATGATTCGATTTTGGTGAAGATCCGGATGTGGCTCAGAGAATTTTTAAAGTGATTCTTCACCATTGAGTTATAGGGCTAAAACCGATATATTATATAGCCCGGAATCCCAAAAAGTTATGGATGGATTCCGGCGAAACCTGGTGGACAGGTTGGGTTGGAAGTTCGACAAGGAAGACGTGATTAAATTTTGGTGAAGATCTGAATCCGGATGCGGATACGAGAATTAAAAAAAATAATTCCAAGTGATTTTTCATCATTGAGCAACAACAACAACAACATGCATTTTAAAAGGCCATTTTCCCTGCTAGAGCGGGGGTTAGCCTTGCGGTCCCCATGACAATCTTCTCCATTTTGCCCTATTTTCTGCATCTCTCCTTGTTAACCCCCTTGCCCGCATTTCTTCTTCCACCATCTCTAGCCAAGTCTTTCTCGGTCTTCCCCGTCTTCTACTTCCTTCTACATTCATTTCCATCACTCTTCTCAACCAGTCACTTTCATCCTTCCTCAACACATGACCAAACCATCTCAACCTGTTCCTCTTCATAGCATCAATCACAGGTCCTATTCCCATCATCTTTCGCAATTCATCATTTGTCTTCCTCTCTCTCAACGATACTCCGCACATCCGTCGAACCATTCGCATTTCCACCCTTTCCAACCTTCGTTGCTGCTCTACGTTCATTACCCATGTCTCGCTCCCATAAATCATAACACTTCTCACACATGCAGCATACACCTTTCCCTTCAGCTTCAACGACACTCCCCTCATCATCAGCACGCCACTCAATTCCCGAAACTTCTTCCATGCACATCTCACTCGAGCAACCGTTGCCGAGTCTGATCCACCTTCTCCATTCAGCATGTCTCCGAGGTAGCAAAATGTTTTCACACCTTCCAGCTTCACGCCGTCTCCAAGATCCAACTCAACATTTCCTCCATCTGCAGCTCCCTCTGTGCACACCTTACATTTGAATGTAGCTGCCACACTGGTTAATGACCCTCTCAGACTACTACATTTTTGATGAACCCACTCAGCGCACATTGTACACTGATTGGAGTTCACTCCGACACCCTCCCTACACACAGCACACGGCCACTTCCCAGTTCTTTCCACCTCACCACATGCTTTACCACTTGCCATCACCTTCGTCTTTCCGATATTCACCTTCAGACCTTTTGTCTCCATACATTCCTTCCACTTGTTCATCTTCTCCTTCAGTCCATCCATACTTTCCGCAATCAACACCAGATCATCTGCATACAACAACTCCCACGGTAAACCCTCCTTTACGTTCTGAGCCAGCACCTCCATCACAGCTACAAATAGTAGTGGACTTAGTACCACGTAGTACCTCCTACAAAACCACGGTTTTTAGTACCGACCCCTGATGCACTCCCACCTTCACCTCAAACTCACCACTGTTCCCCGTCCTTCGTCCTTACAGCTGTGCGCGCTCTTTTGTACATTGCCATCACTACTCTGATCAACCATTCCTCCACTCCTAACTTCCTCAATGCCCATGTCAATACTTTGCGTGGAACCCGATCGAATGCTTTCTCCAGATCAACAAACCCAAGAAACAACTTCTTCCTCTTCTCCATGTACTTCTCCTGCAACTGCCTCACAATGAAAAGCGCGTCTGTCGTTCCTCTTCCTGGCATGAATCCAAACTGCATTTCGTCGATCTTCACTTTCTTCCTTATCCTCCTCTCCAACACCCTTTCCAATACCTTCATTCCATGCTCCAATAACTTTATCGCTCGGTACGAGCCACACTCCAGAGGGTCACCTTTCCCCTTGTATAGAGGGACGAAGGTACTCAGTTCCCAAACCACTGCAATGCGGCCTTCTTTCACCACCAGATTACAGATCCCTGTCATTCTCTTCACACCCCAACTTCCTGCTGCCTTCAACATATCTCCCACAACTCCCGTCGGCCCTCCCACTTTTCTACCCTTCATTGCTTTTATCGCTTCCTCAACTTCCTTCTCAGTTATCTTCTCTGCCGGTCCTAAAACTGGGTTACTCTCTATTTATTTATTTTTTTTTTTTTTTTTTTTTGTATACTGAATCGAGGCTCGTGAAAGAGCTAACATTTATTTCACAAACAAATCAACCAGACAAACAAAATATATAAAAAGAGGGAGCGGAAGACAAGATGGGGAGAGAAGGGGAAGCACACAAACACAACATTTGAGAGCAGGGAGATGTGTGGAAGGGAGAGGGCTTGGGGGGAGGAGGCGTGGGAAGGGGGGGGGGTGGGGGAGGGAGAAGTATAAACACAAGGCAACAGCATTTCCATATATATTTTCCATCTTCCTTTAATTCCATCTGGGTCGACAAAGCTTTGTCCCACTTCATCCTTCAAGCAACTCACCCCCATCACAACACACCTCTCTTTCGCTATCTGCTTTGCAATCCTGAATACTGCTTTCTGACCCTCTTCCGAATCCAAGCGTTCTCCGAACATTTTCCTACATGCCTCCTGCGCCTTTGCTACCTCTTTCTTTGCAGCCTTCCTGGCTGCCTTATAACTTTCATGCTCTGCTGTTTCTGCTCCCGTACCCTTCACCTTCTGCCACTCCTTGAACTTCTTCCTCTTCTCGTCAATCCTCTTTCCAACTTCATCATCCCACCACCATGTTTCCGAGTGCCTCGGTGGTCCTTTTGTCCATCCACATACCTCACCAACGGCTCCCAACAGACTAGCTTTCATTGACATCCAACCACTTTCAAGCTCAACCACATCATCCTCGACCCTACTCAGCCTCTCTTTTAATGCCTCCCTTACTGTCACCTCTTTCAACCTCCACACCTTCATTCTCGGTTGGTACTTCACCCGCCGAGCTCTCCTCGCACCTTTCACCCTTACGTCGCAGACAACCAAGTGGTGCTGTGAAACAGCCACCTCCCCCGGGATCACCTTTGTGTCCCGGAGGTGCCCCCTATCTCGCCTACGCACCATCAGGTAGTCAACGGTTGTCGTCGACCCACCTGACGTGTATGTAACAAGCTTATTATCCTCTTTCTGGAACTGAGTATTACAAATCAACAAATCAGCTCCATCAGCAAACTCCAAAATCCTTTCACCTTCAACATTTCTCACACCATATCCGTAACCCCCATGAACTCCGTCAAAACCATCCATACTCCTTCCCACATGTCCATTTAGGTCTCCTCCTACCACAACAACTTCCTCATCTTTCACGTTTTCCATCAGCTTCTCTATCGCACACCAAAACTTGTCCTTCTCTTCATCGCTTCGACCAACCTGCGGAGCATATCCTGAGATGACGTTCACCAAGAGCTTTCCAATCATCATTTTCACCATCATCAACCTTTCACTCACTCTAGTCACACTCACCACACTGTCTACAAACTCCTCAGAAAACAGAACACCAACACCATTCATGCCCTCCAGGCACCCTTGCCACACAAACCTGTATTTCTGTCCCTGTCTACCCTTCACCATTCTCACACCACTTCCCTTCCATCTCATCTCTTGCACACAACATATGTCCACTCTTCTTCTGACCAATACTTCCACCACTTCTCCTGATCTCCCTGTCATTGTCCCTACATTCCATGTCCCAAACCTCAGAAACCGATCTCCACTTCGGGCTGTACCCTGCCCACATGTAGTTGTAATTGTCATGGTTCTCTTTTTGAGGCAATGTTTTTATGGCCGGATGCCCTTCCTGACGCCAACCCTCTTAGTCGTCTCTTACGACACGCAGGGATACGGCGTACCTATTCTTATCCAGGGTACACACTGGGACATTTTTCATCATTGAGCGATGGAGCCAAAACGATATACAACATGATATTTCATATAACATGATATTTCATATCACATGATATTTCATATAACATGATATTTCATATAACATGATATTTCATATAATATGCTATTTAATATAACATGATATTTCATATAACATGATATTTAATATAACATGATATTTAATATAACATGATATTTCATATAACATGATATTTAATATAACATGATATTTAATATAACATGATATTTGATATAACATGATATTTGATATAACATGATATTTCATATAACGTATTTCATATAACATGATATTTCATATAAAATGATATTTCATGTAACATATTTGATATAACATGATATTTCATACAACATGATATTTCATGTAACATGATATTTCATATAACATGATATTTCATATAAAATGATATTTCATGTAACACAATGTTTAATATAACATGATATTTCATGTAACATGATATTTCATATAACATGATATTTCATATAACGATATTTTATATAACATATTTCATATAACATGATATTTCATATAACATGATTTGGCCAAATTATTTGATTTGGACTGAACCACATGACGATACCTCAACCGAGCATTATGGACCCCCCCCCCCCCCCCCATCCCCCCCCCCCCCCCCCCCCCCCCGCCCAAGGCAGTAAAATGATAGGCCTGTGAAGCACGATGGGCGGTGGAAATATTTCGGGATAATAAGTTCAAGCGATTCACATGTTTGTTGCACATGCGTGTTGCGTACTCACCGTTGCTGTGGCCGTACTCGTACCGTCTGACGCACGGATAGTCAACTTGCACACAGAAGTCCGCTCCGTGTCCAAGGCCTGGGCCACTCTGATTGTGGCCGCGTGGGTGTTTCTCAGAATATCAAATCGGTTATCCGTGTTGCCTTCTGTTCACAGAATGTCCCGGGAGGTAACAGGAGAAATTCAAGAATCCGGGTCAGAGCATCAACTGTAATCTGACTCAACATGAAGGATAAATCCTAATGGGTGGAATAATCCTATAATACGACACTTTGCACGTTGTGACGTCATACCGTGCCAAATACTTTTAAACACGAAACTCGTATCGTTTGGCACTTAAATAAGGAGACAGCTTGAGACTGTTTACAAGATAAAGTGTGCAGAGGAGACAGGAATAAAGAATCAATCTTTGCCAGTGCAGCCTTGGGCCTTGATAACATCTTTATCACTAGACATTGTTACCAAATGCTTTGTGACGTATTGCGCAAGAGACAAAAGTAATACCTCATACCAGAACTAATGATATTACCTTCTTCCCAAGTTATTATGTTGAGCATTTCCCTTGTAAATCCATGCTGTTTATGGATATATGGACAATTCATTTGAATCCTTCTCAGGAATGCCGCTTTACCCTGAACCAGTTTCCTTCCTTCGAAGAGACAACTGAGACTGTTTGTGAGTGAAGTGTTTCTCAGTGTAATTTTTCACAAACGTGGGTATATGAAAGGTGTAGACACGACAAATGTAGCACTGTTGTTGGCTTAACAGTTAAGGCGGGTGGCTTAAGATCTTAGGGTCTTGAGTTCGAGACCCTTTCATCCGCTAAATAACCTCAGTTCGGTTGACTCAACCTGTCATCCTTTTGAGGTTGGCAAAATGAGTACCAGCTTACTGGTAACAGGTGCATAGGCTCGCTTCTAGAGAATGATGCAACCAGCAGCCACGGGCGGCATACAAAACTACTACTACTACTACTACTACTACTAACACTACATACAAAACAACTACTAATATCACTACATACAAAACTACTACTACTACTACTACTACTATTACTACTACTAACACTACATACAAAACAACTACTAATATCACTACATACAAAACTACTACTACTATCACTACATACAAAACTACTACTACTACTACTACTACTAACACTACATGATACAAAACAACTACTAATATCACTACATACAAAACTACTACTACTATCACTACATACAAAACTACTACTATCACTACATACAAAACTACTACTATCACTACATACAAAACAACTACTACTATCACTACATACAAAACTACAACTACTATCACTACATACAAAACAACTACTACTATTACTACATACAAAACTACTACTACTACTACCACTACATACAAAACTACTACTATCACTACATACAAAACAACTACTACTATCACTACATACAAAACTACTACTACTACTACCACTACATACAAAACTACTACTATCACTACATACAAAACAACTACTACTATCACTACATACAAAACTACTACTACTATCACTACATACAAAACTACTACTACTACTACCACTACATACAAAACTACTACTATCACTACATACAAAACTACTACTACTACTACCACTACATACAAAACTACTACTATCACTACATACAAAACCACTACTACTACCATTACATACAAAACTACTACTACTATCGCTACATACAAAACTACTACTACTACCACTACTCTTTAAATCCCCAACTTCTTTCCTGACATTCCTCGTAGTGTTCATTTGCTTTATACCGTGTACCCCTCCCTCCTCCCCTTGCCCCCCCCCCCCCATGCCCTCCCCCTTCCACAGACCTAACGACCTCCCTGTTCTCTCCTGCTGTTGTTCTTGTGTGCTTCCCTCTCCCTCCCCCTCTTGTCTCCCGCTCCCGTCATTGTATGTTTTATGTGTCTGCGCATGTTGTCATGTTCAATGTGTTAGCTCTTGCACGAGCCTCGATTCTGTATACAAAAAAAGAAAAACGAGAACGCCACTCATTAGAGCGCATACTCCCGCCGTGGGTGGCCGCTGCTGAGCCCTGTCTTCCAATGGTAAAAAATCCTTCAAAAAATTCCTGGATCGGGAATAATATCCTGAGCTTTACCAAAAACTAATCAATTCTTCCTTATCCCAAGGGCAATCATCCCACCAACGTTCATCCAAATCCGTTCAGAACTTTTCCAGATATCTTGTTCACAAACACACGAACACACACACACACGGACGGACCCGATCGAATGCATTACTCCCTGGCGGGAGTAAAAAGGTACACCCAAATAACTGGGAGTCAAATGCCTAAAAATATATTTCATAAGAAAATCCAGTCTATTCGTCACCGTATCAGAGATTACCTGCAATGTCGAACCACAGCAGCTGGTTCTCAGGTGTCAGCGACAGCATCGTCACCATGTCTCCTATGGCCGTGTCCTCCATGACCGTCACCGCGACGAAGTCGTCCAAGAAGGCGACGGGTGTTTCTGCAGGCTCGGGCCTGGCAATCCAGTCGAAATGTAGCTTCGCGGTTGAAGAAAGCTGAGGACGCCCATTGTCCACGGCCTTGATCTGAAGAACACGGTGCATCGTCTCTCATTCCTCATCGACATTACTTCTCCATTAAAGTACATGAATGTGCAAGAACGGAATAAATCCCTCAAAGCAGAAAGAGCATATTAAAACAACAACAAAGACAGGCCAAGGCCCTGCAACACGAGACTCACTCTCTTCCCATAAAGTATTTAAAGGAAAGTTTTATCTATTTCATAAAATTGGAATCGTATTTCTTGGCTTGGTGCATTTTCAAGGGTATAAGTTAAGTAGACAGCTATCATCACACAGGAACTCCAAGGACCATTTTATAATTCCCGTGCACGCAAAATCAATAGATCCATTAATAACGGGATTTAAAATTATTTCTCATTTGAATGATTCCATCGTAGTGTTGTTACAGGGCAACCCCTCGGGATTCGGATTGTTCCGGACAGCCAGTGGGGGCAACAGACCTCACGACCCGCATTGGTAGTCCACCAAGTCTCTCATGACCAAGTCTCCATCAATCAGGCTTGCTTCGGCCGACACTGCCGCAGACAATTACAAAACGGACCTTTGGTATGTCCGACATCGCAAGTCCGTAAGCAAGATTTGTCGCTGTGCGCTAAGATGCCTTCACATGCGTCGTATAACAATAAAAATTGTTATTCAAAAAAAACCCAGGTCATCCGAAAAAACTGAGGCCGAGCGCCCATCTCCAGCACTCATGCAAGCAAGAGGCATGTTTCCATGGACACCGTTTGGGTCCAAATTCCCTTGTGGTATATTCTGCACACCGCTTGGTTCCAAATTCCGTTGTGCTACATTCTGCACACCGCTTGCTTCCAAATTCCCTTGTGGTACATTCTGCACACCGCTTGGTTCCAAATTCCCTTGCGGTACATTCTGCACACCGCTTGGTTCCAAATTCCGTTGTGCTACATTCTGCACACCGCTTGGTTCCAAATTCCCTTGTGGTACATTCTGCACACCGCTTGGTTCCAAATTCCCTTGCGGTACATTCTGCACACCGCTTGGTTCCAAATTCCCTTGCGGTACATTCTGCACACCGCTTGGTTCCAAATTCCATTGTGCTACATTCTGCACACCGCTTGGTTCCAAATTCCCTTGTGGTACATTCTGCACACCGCTTGGTTCCAAATTCCGTTGTGCTACATTCTGCACACCGCTTGCTTCCAAATTCCCTTGTGGTACATTCTGCACACCGCTTGGTTCCAAATTCCCTTGCGGTACAAACTCCAAATGCACACCGCTTGGTTCCAAATTCTGTTGTGCTACATTCTGCACACCGCTTGCTTCCAAATTCCCTTGTGGTACATTCTGCACACCGCTTGGTTCCAAATTCCCTTGCGGTACATTCTGCACACCGCTTGGTTCCAAATTCCGTTGTGCTACATTCTGCACACCGCTTGGTTCCAAATTCCCTTGTGGTACATTCTGCACACCGCTTGGTTCCAAATTCCCTTGCGGTACATTCTGCACACCGCTTGGTTCCAAATTCCATTGTGCTACATTCTGCACACCGCTTGGTTCCAAATTCCCTTGTGGTACATTCTGCACACCGCTTGGTTCCAAATTCCCTTGCGGTACATTCTGCACACCGCTTGGTTCCAAATTCCGTTGTGCTACATTCTGCACACCGCTTGGTTCCAAATTCCCTTGTGGTACATTCTGCACACCGCTTGGTTCCAAATTCCCTTGCGGTACATTCTGCACACCGCTTGGTTCCAAAT
The DNA here is from genome assembly GCF_964187855.1 of Myxine glutinosa. Lineage (NCBI taxonomy): Eukaryota > Metazoa > Chordata > Myxini > Myxiniformes > Myxinidae > Myxine > Myxine glutinosa. Next base: position 114,241,996 of record NC_136272.1, on the reverse strand, counting down.
TCCGTTGTGCTACACTCTGCACACCGCTTGCTTCCAAATTCCCTTGTGGTACATTCTGCACACCGCTTGCTTCCAAATTCCCTTGTGGTACATTCTGCACACCGCTTGCTTCCAAATTCCGTTGTGCTACATTCTGCACACCTCTTGCTTCCAAATTCCCTTGTGGTACATTCTGCACACCGCTTGGTTCCAAATTCCCTTGCGGTACAAACTCCAAATGCACACCGCTTGGTTCCAAATTCCGTTGTGCTACATTCTGCACACCGCTTGCTTCCAAATTCCCTTGTGGTACATTCTGCACACCGCTTGGTTCCAAATTCCCTTGCGGTACATTCTGCACACCGCTTGGTTCCAAATTCCGTTGTGCTACATTCTGCACACCGCTTGGTTCCAAATTCCCTTGTGGTACATTCTGCACACCGCTTGGTTCCAAATTCCCTTGCGGTACATTCTGCACACCGCTTGGTTCCAAATTCCGTTGTGCTACACTCTGCACACCGCTTGCTTCCAAATTCCCTTGTGGTACATTCTGCACACCGCTTGGTTCCAAATTCCCTTGTGGTACATTCTGCACACCGCTTGCTTCCAAATTCCCTTGTGGTACATTCTGCACACCGCTTGGTTCCAAATTCCCTTGTGGTACATTCTGCACACCGCTTGGTTCCAAATTCCCTTGTGGTACATTCTGCACACCGCTTGGTTCCAAATTCCGTTGTGCTACATTCTGCACACCGCTTGGTTCCAAATTCCCTTGTGGTACATTCTGCACACCGCTTGGTTCCAAATTCCCTTGTGGTACATTCTGCACACCACTTGGTTCCAAATTCCCTTGTGGTACATTCTGCACACCGCTTGGTTCCAAATTCCCTTGTGGTACATTCTGCACACCACTTGGTTCCAAATTCCCTTGTGGTACATTCTGCACACCGCTTGGTTCCAAATTCCCTTGTGGTACATTCTGCACACCGCTTGGTTCCATATCAAGCTTCCCACTCACTCAGTGACATTCAAATGGAAAAAAGAGAACATTTTAAACTCCAAATTTCTGATGAATCCAAAATAATTCATGGCTCATGGAAATATATTTGTCAATCAATTTATGCAAAGGTATAGCCATTCTACGATTTGCATACCATAGCCTGAGAATGAAGAAGAGGAGAGGTGGTACGGTATTATGTAAGGCAAGTATCTTTCATTCAGAGCTGCAGAAACTGTCTGTAGGTTTAATTTGGAATTAGATAGGTACCTATATGCATTGCGGATAGAAGGATACATGGCTATTGGCAGACATGGGTGGGCCTACTTGCCTCCTCCTGCATGGAATTTCCTTGTATTGAGGAACTGAAATAGATCTACATGTAATATTAATGCTGTATAAGTATGTCATTTTTCCAGCAATGTCACAAAGGTACACAATGTTGATTGAAACAGCTCGAAGAGTGTGGGACTCCACACACACTCCCGACTACTGTGACTCGACCACCACAGCACGGGGACCAGAGCAGGTTTATACGTGGAAGGAGGAGGGCAGACCTCAGGAAAGCACAGGCCGGGATCTCGAGAGTTCAAACTCGACGTTATTACAAATCTCAGACCGCAAGTCATGTCGAAAAGCCTCCGGGGACGAACGCGGCAGCCTTGGCAGTGACAAATGGCTGCTGGAGTTCACAGCAAGGAGCTCGCACAGGAGAAAATTCCACCAGAACCGAACCTGCGGCTCCACCGGCGTGAACTTGCATGCGCAGGTGGACGCGGCACGCTGCGCTTTCCGCATTTCCAAAACGTCTCCATGAATGGACTTTCCCCAACTCTCCAAGGGCTCCAAGCGGTTGGCTTCCATCAATGTGCTTTCGGAGGGTGGACGAGGAACGAGAAGGGGGCGAGCAGATGAGCATCAACGTATACGGATCGAGTTGTAGAGCAATCCGCGGGTTCCTTTTTGTAGTTTAGCGCAGATTGTGAAAAAGGTCTCCATGTTGTGAAAGAATTCCAATTGCATTGCAAACACGAAAACTAAGGAATACAGCAGGGAGATTGTGCTTTGAATGTGCTTTCGGAGGGTGGACGAGGAATGAATGTGCTTTCTTTCATGAATGTGCTTTCAGAGGGTGGACGAGGAACAAGAAGAGGCGTGCAGACAAGCATCAACGTATACGGATCGAGTTGTAGAGCAATCCGCGGGTTCCTTTTTGTAGTTTAGCGCAGATTGTGAAAAAGGTCTCCATGTTGTGAAAGAATTCCAATTGCATTGCAAACACGAAAACTAAGGAATACAGCAGGGAGATTGAAAAACTGAGTTTGAGTTACGTAGCGAACTCATTAACCTTTCTTTCACCTTCCTTTCATTTCAGCCAAAGCCTCCATTTATGAATAGCAAAGTATTTCATAATGAAGTTTACAAATACATTATACAATGAAATTGAAAATGTCTGTTCAATTCGGCTTTGAATATTGGATAAAATTTTGAAAAGAAAAGAAAATAATCAAAGAACTTTCTTTATGGACGCCTTATGGATGGGTTCATGCCCCCACTTTCATGACATGTATGGCGGTTTATTAGCCTCGCCAGAGAGGTTATTGCATTTGACTCCGTTTATTTGTTTGTTTGTTTGTTACTTGCAAAATTGAAGATTTTTCAAGCCTTTTCGTTGGTCTTGTGCGTTATTCTGTTTGTCTGTGTGTTTGTCTGTCTGTCTGTCAATCGCCTACAGGTCACAATTTAAAACCAATCTTCAAGAAACAACCAGATGGTAGAGTTGGTCATAAAGAAGAAGCCTATTGCTTTTGAGGTCAAAGGTCATCTTGAGGTTGAATTTGTAAAATTGTCATTTTTCATTCGATTGACTTGAAAGTTGAACAGCATTTGCATATTGAGTCACTGAATTGGGAAACCGACTATTTTTGAGGTCAACAGGTCAGCTCAAGGTAAAACTTCTAAAATCGTCGATTTTCATCTGAAAAATAGTCCATTTTAATCTGATTGACCCGAGCTTTGATTAAGATCGGCAATTTTAATCTTGATGAAATGGACAATTTGATGTATCCATGGCAACTTGTTTTTTGAAGGGGTGGATTTTGCAAGTATCGTGCTCTGCATGACGTCTTTCTTGTTTGTTTGTCTGCCTCTTTGTCTGTTTGTCTGTCTGTCTGTCTTTCTGTTTGTCTGTCTCTATGTCTGTCTGTTTGTCTGTCTGTCTGCCTGTCTGTTTGTCTGTCTGTTTGTCTGTCTGTTTGTCTGTCTGTTTGTCTGTCTGTTTGTCTGTCTGTTTGTCTGTCTGTTTGTCTGTCTGTTTGTCTGTCTGTTTGTCTGTCTGTTTGCCTGTCTGTTTGTCTGTCTGTTTGTCTGTCTGTTTGTCTGTCTGTTTGTCTGTCTGTCTCTTTGTCTGTCTGTATCTATCTGGCTCCGTGTTTGTCTGCTTATCTGTTTGTCTGTTTGTCTGCACAGAACATGAGTAAGTGTATTAATTATATTAGACCCTTGAGAACCCGAAGACCCCTAATGACCTTTAAGATCCCTTACAACCCTAATACCCAATAAGACCCTTAAGATCACTAAAACTTTTAAGACACTTTAGTGCCTTTAGAACCCTAAGATTATTTGAGACCTCCAAGACCCCTAAGACCCATTAAGACCCTCAAGATCCTTAAGACTCATACAACCCTTTTTATCCTTTAGAACCCTAAGACCCTTTGAGATCGCTAATACCTTTTAGACCCCTCAGGCCCTTAAGTACCCTTTAGAACCTTTAGAACCCTAAGATCCTTTAAGACCCCTAAGTCACTTAAGACCCTGTAGACATTATAGACCCCATTAAACCCAATATACTCTTAAGACCCTGAAGACCCCTTAGACCCCTAGAACCCTGCCATGCAGCACCTAGAGACGGTATTGGGAGGGACAGTGGCAAATAATTGATTAATTGCTTAATTAAAATAAAGAAATAATAATTGTAAAATAATTAATTTCTTAATCAATTGGCTAATAGCAAAGCTAAACTACCAGTGCTTCATCCAAAACTGTAACTTTTTGAAAAATAATAAATTAATTAATCGGAAAAATTAATCGATTGATTGATTAATCAATGAATCAAAAATATCCTTTATAGTAGCCAAATCACTTTGTCACCGTCGTGTCCAAATATCAGCTTCGAAGCTCAAAAGGTGCCTCAAGATATTGCCCAGATGAGAAAGAAAATAAATAAGTACATAATAAATCGATAATAATTAATTAATTAATTGATTAATTGATTAATCAAAAAATAAAAATATCGTTTTTGCAAAAGGACGTGCTCACTATTGTGCCAAAATTTCAGCTTCCTAGCTCAAAGGATGGCTGAGATATCGCCCGGATAAACAAACAAACAAACAAACAAACAAGAAAACAAACAAATGGAGCGAAAATTGAGTACCAGTACTTCCAAGCGTACGTCATGCAGCGGCTGGAGATGAAATAGGAAAGGAGTGGTGTACAAAACACACACAAATATGTGTGTGTGTGTGTGTGTGTGTGTGTGTGTGTGTGTGTGTGTGTGTGTGTGTGTGTGTGTGTGTGTGTGTGTGTGTGTGTGTGTGTGTGTGTGTGTGTTTGTCGTATTACTCTCACAAACAAACCATCAGGAAATGTCTGAAACACCAGGAGCATCCACCTTCACTCAATGTTATGTAAACACACAAATTGCATTAAAACTGATTTGGATTTGGATGAAAATGCCAGGAGAAATAGGATATTCTGTTGCCCCAACTATCATAAACGGAGTGACAAACATCAACCGCATGTTGTCTCAAAAATATAAATAAGTGACACGTGACTATGGTTTACCGTTAGGATGTTGTACTCTCCGACAGCGAAGGCTTCCTTGCTTGAGACACGGCCTGTTGTGGGCTCGATGAAGAATTTCCCTTCGTCGTTGCCTTCCTCGATGCTGTATGACAGCTCCGCGTTCGGTCCCTCGTCGGCGTCGCTCGCGAACACGCGGAACAGCAGCTCTCTCCGAAGCAACCTTTCATGTGACGGTAACGACACTTTGTAGCTCCGCTCGGGGAAAACGGGATGGTTGTCGTTCACATCCTGCACGTGCACCAGCAGGCGCAGCACCGACTCCAGTGGAGGGGACCCTGTGTCGGATACCGTCACCTGCACGCACAACGCAAACAGTAATTACTGCATGGTCATACTCCTTAAATGTGTAGATTCAATAATGTGACAATCACAGTTGTCGTTGTTTTCGTATGCAGCCTGTGGCTGCTGGTTGCATCATTTCTCTGGAAGCGCGTTTTTGCCGCTTATGCGGTGCCCCAATTACTAGAGAGCCGGTACTCAATTTGCCGACCTCGGAAGGATGACAGGCTGAGTCAACCCCCCTGGCGTTATTTCAACGATCGACCGGGATTCAAACCCAGGATCCTAGGATCCCAAGCCCGCACCCTAACGTTCAGATTATTTTGGTGCTCTTCCAGTTATCAGAACACTTCGGCAACCTGTCATGGAACAGTCGATGTAAAATCATCTTGCCTCTCCACAAACAAATTGTCTGACTCATCATTTGGAGAATCATCTGGTCATTCTGCTTTCCTATATTACTGCAACTTTTGGGGGAACTTTCACCCATAAAAAATGACTGGAGGAGCCAATTATACCAAATACAAAGATGTTAGGCCATGAGAGACATCATCAATAAAGTATACAACAACAACAACAACAAAATTTGTGTTGTATCAATAAAGTATGTGGGATTTAAATGTGGGATCCTCTTCAGGAGCTAGGTGCCCAGATAGGAACATAGAATAGAGTCAATAGACCAACAGAAATATAGTACATGCACCTCATTCCCAGATTAGGTGTTCTTTTTTTCAGTGTACACACACACACACACATCTCGTTTTTTCATTTCTGTTCCTTACAATTCTATCCCTCTCTTTGACTCACACACACACACACACACACACACACACACACACACACACACACACACACACACACACACACACACACACACACACACATCTCGTTTTTTCATTTCTGTTCCTTACAATTCCATCCCTCTCTTTCACACACACACACACACACACACACACACACACACACACACACACACACACACACACACACACATCTCGTTTTTTCATTTCTGTTCCTTACAATTCTATCCCTCTCTTTCATTCACACACACACACACACACACACACACACACACACACACACACACACACACACACACACACACACACACACACACACACACTTAATCAATTGTACAGTATCGGTTGTTCCTAAACTTAAATAATTTAAAGGATTGTTGTAAATGATGTTAATTTTACAACATCCCATATTCAACTTTATTTAAATTGTAAACCTCAAACATAGTTTCTCCACCTAAAGCAAGAACCTTAACCCGTAAGATTACATCTACACACACACACACACACACACACACACACACACACACACACACACACACACACACACACACATACACAGACACACACACACACACACATTCATTGTTGACTTGTAACATGGAATAAACCAGTGTCTCAATGCAATCTCTTCACTTCCATGGTGACCTCCTCATTCCAGCTTAGAGACTTCGAGTACTTCAAAATAATTTAATACGTTTATTATTATTATTATATTATTATTTTGTATACAAGATCGAGGCTCGTGTAAGAGCTAACATTAATAACAAAAAATAGACAGACACATAAGACATAATAAAGGGAGCAGGAGACAAGATGGGGAGAGAGGGGGAAGCACACAAGTACAACATTTGAGAGCAGTGCCATCGGGAGATCTGTGGGAGGGAGAGGGCTGGGGGGAAGGGGATAAGGCATGGGAATGGGGGGGGGGGGTGGGGGGGGGAGTGGTAAAAAAAAAAAACACATGGACAGTGGACACAGCTCGGACTTCCAGGAAAGAAGTCGGTATTTCAGAGACGTGGATTTGGGGTGAATTAACAGGGGTAGAAAAGATCAAGGTTTTGGATGGGGGAAGATAAGAGATGGTGGTGAACAGCTGTTTTAAAGACATGGAGGGAGGAGTGGGATTGAAGAGAGTGAGGGAGTTTGTTCCAGAGGCGGGAGAAAAGAGGAATGAAAGAGTGAAGGTGAGCAGAGAGTCTTGATTTTGGCAGTTTCACCAGAAGAGTGTTGCTGGCAAATATTGTGCGACCTTTAGAAGCACAGGCAGGGACGTGGGAGGGGCGGGGCTAGGCCAGGGAGGAGTCGGTAGAAGACAGAAAGTCCACCAACCTGCCTGCGGTGAGTGAGTGAAAGGCCCTCGGAGTTAGCTTTATCGCGGGAGATTCCAATGATTCTGAAAGCTTTGGTTTCAACAGCGTGAAGCTGAGCTAGGTGTGAGGCAGGAGCACCAGCCCAGAGGGGAGAACAGTATTCCATTGAGCTGCGGATGAAAGCCTTGTATGTGGTGAGGAGCTCAGGTGTGCCAAGGAAGGATTTCGCACGACAGAGGATGTCCAGTCGGCGACTGGCTTTGGAGGCCAGCTTGGAAATGTGGTTTTCCCAGGAAAGATCATGGCAGATTGTGAGATCCAAGAGCCTGAATGAAAAAATACTTACATTATTTGCTAACTGGTATCTCCACCCAGGTCATACTATCCTCTTCAACTAAAGTATCAAACAAGCCCGGCTACGCCGCTGTTAGACTTTCGGTCTTGTTACTACAATTATCAACCTCATTCCTATTTCTCTCCTCTTTAGTTAACCAATCTTACAAATACGAAACGATTTTATTACAAAACAATAATAATCATGTATGCACCAAATTCCCATAACAATAATTACATCATCTACCATCCCAATCAATCTTTCACACATCCACATTTTTCGTGCGCATTTTGTGAAGAATAAAAGGCAATTTGTGAGTTTGTATATTAAACAAAATACAGCATTCTTCAAAGAATGTGTATTGGACAAATTGCATTATAAACCCACGAGACATTAATCTCACTTTGGCAATTTATGTGCCAGTTAAACGATTCAACGGATGGATGAGCTTCCCCAAATAATTATCTTCGTTAAACACCTTTTCACACAAAAGGTCCTTTTGCAAGGGCACGAGGCAGGAGATGCCTCCATCGCTCAAGACGACGCTCAATAACCAAGTCTCGACTTGTGTCGCCACGACCATCGAGTCTCAATTTGTTATCAGTGCATTGACTATCAGTGAGTGAATTAACAATGTCGAATTATTTCTGCGTCTTTTCCTTCTGCAAAGGAAAATATATTTGATACCTAGAATGGCACGAGGTGGAGCGCATACATCCGCCCGGCTGAACAGGTTACATTTTGTATCCCACTGATATGCCGGATCCGCAGTTGGACCTTAAATAAAATCTAGTTGGCTTGTTTTTGTCGCCTAACCAACTCATCCACCAAGTTTCGTCCAAATCCGTCCACAACTTTATGAGATATCGTGCTATATATCGATTTTGGCCCTATCTCTCAATGGTGAAGAATCTATAAAAATAATTCTTGTATCTGGATTCGGATCTTCATCAAAATCGAATCAGTTTGTCCTCGTCAGACACCCAACCTGCCATACTAAACAGTGAAAGACGGTACTCTTGATAGTACTCTTGTAGACAGTACTCTTGATCACTGCCGGATCGAACTTGATCAACACAAGATGGCCGACAACGATACTCTCCAACCTTCGAAGAAAGACCAACCGTTGCTGTTCCTTTTTCAGACAGTGATTGTTGTTTATCTCCCACCTTAAGGTCATTGGAAATATTTATCGCTAAAATTTTAAAAGAAGTGACAATCTCAACTCCATCCATCTTCTTGCCTGTCATCTCTTCCTGCTAGGTAACAAGATGTGTTTGTGCAACTCGAGGAAATACGCCGCTTCCTGTCTAAACTAAAAGCTTTATTTCTTCAATCCTCAAAGAACTGCAAGTGAGCCTTCTTGTTCAATTTCGAGAAAGCTGCAGGAATGTGCAATATATTATAATTTGTTCATTAGAATCTGAGTAACCTTTCATGTACTTGCTCAACTAGCAATGGTTGTTGTATTTCATGTGGTATTCCTCACTACCCTATCTATTGCATCTAACAAGCACTCCATTGCAAATTCTCTTGACTTTCTTCTGACATTACATCCTCAACCACGTCTAAAACTCCTGTGTTCCTTTCCTGCTTTGTAAATTCCCAAAATACAAAACTGACACTTAAGGAAATCAAGAGGAAATGGAGGCAATGATAGAACCAATATTGGGTACAGATCACCTGCGAATTCCTGTCATATGATGCCCTCGCATCAAAAGGTTAGCTAAAACCAGACACAAGATGCCTACATAGTCCCGGATCAAGATCACTTGGTCGTTGGAAAGTCAGACCTGATCCTTGCCTGCTGGGCAGCTGTACTTGGTGGTGATGAATCTCCCAATTAAACCATTTCCACAAGCAGAGTGTGCTGTATACATGAGGGTTCCTCGCAGGCCAAGTGAAAATTTTAAATTGAATCGCAAAAACGGGAAAAGCAAGCATCAAAGTAAAGAATTCAAGCTGGGTTTGTGGAGCACTCATGGAATGTTGTGTTTGAATGGGACAGCATCATGAGGGCGCATAGCCATTTTGAATAGGTAAACAGATGAGGATACAGTTGAAGGCTCAGTAGGGCGCACATCACCACAAAACAATGCTGTCACCTGAAAATAATTTAATGTATGTAGGGTAATAAAGGCCTACAGACTTTAGCATTACCCCACCTCAACTGTGCCAGCAGCTGGGTTCACACATTGAACAGCATATCAAATAATCATACATTTCATCAGTTTGTGGTACGGAAGATGGAATAGCAATTCAACAACTGAAATATTATGGCTTCCACCAGCAACATCAAAGAAAATAGACTACTGCTGAAAATTGCTCAAATATAAATGGTCTGTGAGGCATCATCCTAGAGATACGGAGATACGGAACACCTGCAGCACCTGCAGAACCGTTCCGATTCATTTTTCTGGTGAGATTGTATAACTCAATCATGAGCGAGAACTTTCAAATCAGAAGTCAGTTATAGGAGCACGGGAGTTTTTTTTAATCTTGCAGTTTGGCCGCTCTGCGCTGGAGCAACCGGCGAATGTAATCAGAGTTTACGCTGCGTGAGGATATCTGATCGGTGGTGCAAGTGAAGACATCCTGTTAACTCAAGCAATAAAACCTTCGAGAAGATGGACAGCCGGAGTATACCTGAACAACCCCATGAACCAGGCTGCTCTCTCACGTGAGCTGCATAGAGTGCAGTGATTTATGGGATGAAGGGAAAACGCCATGACATTAAACATTAAGATGCACAGTGGTCACGGCCGCCTCTGTTTAACATGTCCGACTCTCTTTCTTCCCCACACACTCTTTGTACCGCTTGCTTAATCACAGTTCTTCGCAGGAATAGAAATGGTTGTCATGGTTGCGATTTAATTTACTTCCAAGGAACAAATGCAAAAGTGAAATTGTCGGAGAGGCAAGCACGGCCCTGTGATAAACAAGGCGTGTAATGCTCACTCGACTAGTCTATGAAAAACCGGCCTGTATTATGAACCAACGTATTGTAACGGTTTTGAGAAGTGTAACGAATTTGGAGAAGTGTAACAGTTTTGGAAGAGTGTAACAATTTTGGAGGAAGTGTAACGAATGTGAAAAGTATGGTTTTGTTGTGTGTAACACCCTCGTAATGTAAATAATGGTCGCAGCCGTCCTCCTAGTTAATTCCATGAAACTTGCACGCAGGCCACGATATATCTTTTTAAATAGTGTATTTCCTTATTCCATGTAGGCTAAATATGTGTTTCCCACTAGATTGACTTTGCATTGTATCAAACAAAATAAGCGTAGGCCCTTTCAATTTCCCCGAACATCTCTGCTCTCCAAAGTTCCTTTCAAAAGGGGTGCGAGTGGTGTTCAATCCCGCAAGCCGCCATTGCCCATGTGCTAATCTCGGAGAAGAAAGGCGTGTCTCCACCTCGTCATAGAGGGGAGGAGTGAGCCAACCCCACTTGGCCAATCAGCACCGCGGTGAGCGACCCGGTAGGCGTGCCCTCGCAGCCGGCGGCTTGATTCCGCCCGGGGTAATAAAAGCGACGGGAAGGGACTGCTTCAGTAGATGACCTGGGAGATGAGCGAAGAGGCGGCACCAAGAGGAGCGGTGAGATGCGAAACGCTCCAAGCCAAAGAGGAGAGGTACTCGGAAAGGAAACCAGCTTTGGAGAGACGCGCTGAAAGGAGGGAGACGGCTCCACCAGAAGGAGAGGAGCAGGTGTGCCCGAGCCAGCGTGTGACGTCTAAAGCATCGGCAGCGGATACGCGACGAAGGGTTTTCCCGCCAAAAACCGCGAGGAATTGAGAGCTGCTGCCTCCGACCCTCCTCCCTCTCCAGCAATCCACCTCAAGCCCTACCTGCCTGCAATATCCCCCGTGTAAGTGTGAACGTCGTCTGTCCTACTCGTTGTCTTGGGGTTAAGTAAAATGAATAGAATAAGCTAACGATGCACTGTGTGACTGCTTTCTCCATCCATTGCTTGTAAATAATTTTGGTCGTTCTTTCTTTTTGCTTGTGTGTGTATAATAAATCTGTTCTTCCTCCGTACTCTGTCTTCTTCTCTTTTCCTTCTCTTTCGGTCGCTATAGAGGTTTCCCGATTGAATATCTGCGGTGCGATCTGGTCAACGTCGGGTGGAATCGGGTTCTAATTGGGGAGTAACTGTTCGGACGCGGTAATACCAACCGCTCGGTAAAATAACATCTTAACCACGTCTGTAACAATTGGTGTCAGGAGTGTCGGATTCGGACCTGGGACTAAATTTGTTAGGCCCAAATTTTGGAACACCAATTGTGTTAGTACTGTAACAATTGGTGTCTGGGAGTGCGATTCGAAGCCCGAACCAAATTTCTAAAAGGTGTAGAAAAAAAAAATTTGGTCCAAATTACGAGCTGCCGAAATTTTGTTGTTTTATAAAACCCGAATTTTGAGATCGCGCCATGGACAATCAAGGCGATCGGATGTCGGTGGGGGAGATAGACGGGTTAGGGGTAACCCAGGACTTAGGGGAAGAAAGGGAGGAGGAGAGCAATGAGGTGGTTGAGGGTGTATCAGATGCACAAAATGGCGCTCTCGCGCACGAGGTTTCAGGCGCGCAAAAAGGCGCCTCGCACGAGCGCGCGGTAGCCGAGCCCGCTGTATCAGCGGGCTTTAACATGCAGCCGTTTGACATGCAGCAGTTCATGGCACGGTTTAGCGAATACATGGCACAGTCGAAGTGCGACAACGAAAAAAGAGCCAGGGAAATGGAGGAAATGGAAGACAGAAGGAGGGCTGATAGTGAGAAAATGGAAAACAGAATGGGGGAGCGACTAGGAAATCAAATCGGGGAATTAGACAAGAAATTTGGGAAGTTAGACAATAATTTTGAGGGGTTAGACAAGAAATTTGGGAAGTTAGACAATAATTTTGAGGGGTTAGACAACGGGATAAAAGAGGTGAAACATGGGTTAACGGGGGTGGAAAATAGAATGGCTGCCCAGGAGAATCAGATAGAGGGGATGAAAAATGGGTTAATGGGGTTAGAAAACAGGATGGAAGGCAAATTGCGGGAGATAGGGGAGCAATCCGCCCGAGAAATTAAACAAATGGGAGAGCAGATAGAGGAGGTAAAAATCGGGGTAGAAACCAAATTGGATGCTCAGAGGGATGAATTGGGACAGATGAGGGTGGCATCTACAAAGGAGATGGAGGAGATGAAAGAGGAGATACGACGAGGTGTGAGTGAGGAGGTCTCGGGGCTACGCGAGGAGGTAAAGCGAGGTGAGAAGCGTATGGAGAAAGAGGTGAGGAATAATACGGCTAGGTTACAGGGGGGAATAGAAGATCTGACGGAGGAGGTGGAACAGCTGACGGAGGGACAAAAAGAACTAGTGGAGCAGGTTCAAAAGAACACTGCGGTACTAGGAGGGTTAAAGGCGACACAAAAAGAAATTAAAAACGAATTAATAGCGACACAGAGGCAATGTCAGATGGTACGTGAGGAACTGACAATGAGGGTGGACGAGGTGACAGAGATAATGGAGACAAAGGACCGGCAGGTGAGGATGCACATAGAGACGGTCACGGTAGCCTTAGAGGACGAACTTGAGGAGACGCACCGAGAAATAAAAGAGATTAAACAAAAATTAGAGGAAGTGGAAGAAGAGGTGAGTGAAATTAAGAAGGGACGGACAGAAACTAAAAGAGAAATCCAGGAGGAGGTGATGGAATATGTGCAAGGTCGGTGCTCAACTCATGATGTGATGCTCACTAACCAAATAAAGAGTTTGCACGTGGCAAAGGAGGTGCGACGACGAGGTACGGAGGTGAGTGGCAATGTATATGATGTGAGGAAAGCTTCAGTCGGCTTGGGGATTGGTTTGGATCCGGGTGTTCGTGAGAGGCCGTTGGTGAAGTGTGCGACAGGTCTGGTGTGCGAAAAAAGAGGTGTGCGAGAATGTACGACCATGGGGTGTGTGAGGAAAAAGTGCACGCCGAGGAGTGAGTGTGCCGTCAAGAGTGAGTTGGTCGTAGCGCGTGTGCGAGGGGGTACATGGAAGCGCGGTGTGGTAAGTGTTACAGAGGATGTAACGGGAGAGTGTGCGCAAGAGTGTGCGCGAGAAAGGTGTGTAACGGACGGGTGCATGAGGAAGGAGTGTGCTGTCGAGAGTAAGGGTGAGTGCGCTGTCAAGAATGGAGGTGAGAGTAGTGAGAGTGACACGGAGCGTGAGTTGGTTGTGGCAGGTGAGCGAGGATGTACACCTGGAATGGAAGGATGCACACCTGGAATGGTAGAGCGTGAGTGGGAATGCACGCTGGAATTGGTAGTGAGGCACGTGGTTGGGTGTGCGGGTGAGAGCACACCTGTGATTGTCAAAAAGGAGGTGACCGAGAAAGGGGCGCGAAGAGGTGTGTTGGTGAGGTGTGCGAGCGACGAATGTGTGCCAAGGTGTTCGGTGGTCAGGTGTGTGACCAAGTCGGTGAGCGGAATGAGTGTACCGAGGTGTGTAAGGAAAGGTACGAGGAGCATGGGAACAGCTGGAGGTATGAGCAAGAAAGGGGTAGCGTATGCGCGTAAGCATCCAGGTGAGGCATCGACGGTAACCAGGTTATAGTGTAGCAGCATAGCAAACCTGTTGTGCATTTTGTGATACAAGCACCAAATTTGGTACACTAGTAGACTATCATATTATGAAAAGATCTGGATATTGGGCCATCTCAGATTCAGAGATTTGATTTTTGTAAGATTTCGATTCGATTGGGATCGAAGAGAACACCTTCTTCGTCTTCTGTACAGTGAAGTTGCCAGCCCTGAATTCTCTGGCTACATCTGGGTGCTTCATTGGGAGTGCAACCGTGTCCCTCAGGTGAACAGGGACCCACCTGGCATAGTGTGTGTGGTCTAAGGCATGGAACCATGGGACCAGTTCCGTCAGGGCATCAAGGTACGTCGTGAATGAAGCCTGCCGCAGAGAACGCACGTAGACCAGTACCAACATCTCTAGTTCCAGCACAGTTGCCCAGTACTGAAAGTTGGGAATGTCTTCTCCTCTCTGGTGACACCAGTCTTCGAACTCAGGCAGGTCTTCTGCGTCATCAGCATATGTCATACAGTGGCGTTCATACGCACGGTGTTGCAGGATGTGCAGTGCCGCTGCAGTGATTTGATGAGCTCTTCTTGTGCGGGTGACGTGGGCAGCTCGTAGGAAGGAGTCGGCCGTCCCTGGCGTTGCAATCTCAGCTTGCAAAATCTGCAAATCTTGCAAAAATCAAATCTCTGAATCTGAGATGGCCCAATATCCAGAGCTTTTCATAATATGATAGTCTACTAGTGTGCCAAATTTGGTGCTTGTATCACAAAATGCACAATTCTTTTGAATATTTGGGCTAAGCCGCCCCACTATTAGAGGTTAGAACGACTTATAGCCGAATCGGGCCCTCGGTGCGCGTCGGGCAGCTTCGCGTGCCGCGAGGACCAGCGGGGATCCGAACCATGGCGGTTTCGAAAGAACCGCCGTACGCGATCCACGCTGTGCCTCACTTGGAACGGCCGCGTCCGGGCTCCACTAGGCGGAGCGGGCAGCCCGATAGGAAGGGTCGTCATGGCGACCACTTTCTATTGAGACGTGCCGGCAGGTCGAGATCGGGACATTGGATGGCTCCACGCCGAGGTGGTGCGTGGGATCTCGGCCCGGGTAAGCCCCCGTCCCTGCACCGAGTGCCGGACGCATCCAGCCGCCGGCACAAAAGAACCCGCGTTCATGGCTCGGCTGTACGAAGCCGAGCTTTAGAAGGGAATTGGCGCACCGAGAGGATGTAATAAGTAGACGGGTGATGAGGATAGTGTTTTGGCCCCGAAATTAGAAAAAAGCAAAATTTGATGATGGTAGAGTGATTGGCAGAATTTTTGATTGGTTGGATTTAGGTGTGCAAAATTGATAGTAGGACCTCCCCGATGTGGAGGGATGGCAAATCCACCATCCCTCACAGTGGGGCAAATGCGCTATAGTTTATGGGGTTGATGGCAGTGAAAACTAGCCCGGGTGGGTTAGGATATATCGTGTGTAGGGATCTAGCGAAGATGACATTAGGTAACGTTAAGTTTAGTTAGTGACTGATACCTGTAGTGGGGACGCAGGTAGTTTAGTGTGGATGATAATGACGTGGGAGCGCAATAGTTTAAAGGGACGACTGGGAAGCGCAAGTTTCAGAGGGGAGTAGTTAGATGAGATGATGCCGAGTGTGTGTGTGAGGATTGAACAGGTGTGATTGCACAGGTGTGCAACTGAACAGGTGAATGGAGCAGTGTATGAGGGAGTAGTGGTGATTGCGTGTTGTGCTGACCAAATGGTCCAGGAAGAAAGGAGGGTGCAGGTGGCACCAGGTGTGAGGTGATTGCACAGGTGTGCAACGACAGGTGAATGGAGGACAGGTGTATGGAATAAATGGTATGGAGTATTGGAATGGATGGTCGTGGAGTGAGTATGGTGGAAATTGTGGAGTGGAGTGGATGGTGCGAAGGTGTGAATGGGGGAAGAGTGGACCCCCATCACGGATACCCGGGGCGGGTAGTGTAAGTGTTCGGTAGAGGGTACAGGTAAATTGTGGTTGGATATTGGCATCTGTGGTGCGGGTGAAAGAATGGTCTTTGGATGGGTGCATTAGTGTTGTGGAAATGGCTGGGCGTGTAGCCTGTTAGTGTGTGTAGTTGGTTGGGCACTCCACCACTGTGAGGATGTCGGCCAGGTGAGGCCGCAGGTGGGCTCTGGGAGCCGGTAGTAGTTGTTGTGGATGGGGCCCGAGGATCCGGAGGACGGACCCGGGTAGCCCAGTGCCAGAGGGTACTGTGAGATAGGCCTCATTCTGAGGCCTAAAAAAAAGGGGTGACAGAGCCAGGAGAGGGCCTTCCCCAGTTAGATAGGTTAGGGTGAGGAGCAGGTAAGCTCGGGTGGCGCATGCGCAAGATTGGAGGTCTCGTCTCTTCAAAGCTGTCCATGCACGTTCGCTTTCGAAGTTAAGTAACTTTTCACAATTGTGTTTTTGTCGAAACTGGTCTTGTATATACCTATTGGGGTGTCTTTAATAGTATTCTTGGCGTTGGTTTTTTTGTACCTGTGTACAGAATCGTCGGTCTTTCTCATCGTGTATTCTGAGGCCTAAGTGTAGTACTAGGCTACTGTGTCCAACCTTGGCTTTAGGCTTTGTTTTTGTCTCAGCGGTTCTCCGATCACGCTGAAATTTCTTTCCGGTCTCTGTTTTCACGGTCTTTTCATCCCATACTTCCTTGTTTTAAAATCTCAAAAAAAAAAAAAAAAAAACCCAAAATGATTTCCTTCCGTTTTTATTCGTTTATTCGTTCTTAGTTGTTCGTTCGTTCATTCTTCGACCACGCTGTTTGTGATCACGTTGTTAAAAAATGTCTCATCTGAACCCTGAAGACCTATATTCTGTCATATTCTATAACACCTTTTTCTTCTTCTTCTATAAAAGGATGCTTTCGACTTGCTCACCAAATCCATTCATTCCAAAAAAAAATTCCATCTCTTATAGTGCATCTTTCATTCATTCCCTAAACTCTCCAGCACTCCATCCTCCCTCCAGCGTCCTCAAACGTATTTTTGACTCGAATGTCTCAAGAAACTCATTTTGCAATAAATGTTCGTTTCCCATTAATCGTACATTTTTCAAAATCCCATCACCCCAAAATCCCATTTCCCATCACCCCTCCCCTCTAAATCTACCCCCTTGCCCATCCCCTCCAAATCATCCCCATCACCCATCTCTTTCAAATCTTCCCCCTTGCCCCTCCCCTCCAAATCTTCCCAATCACCCATTCCTTTCAAATCTCCCCCCACACCCCTCCCCTCCGAGACTCTCCCTCACTCCTCCCCTCCTAGACTCCCCTCTCACCCCTCCCCCTCAAAGCGTCCTCCCCGCTTCTTCCCCCTTCCAACTTTCACCTTCATCTCCCTCAACCTTCTGCCTCGCTCTTCCCCCTCGTCAAATAACACCTCACTGCGCCTCTCCCAATCACCATCAAACCTTTTGTCTGCCCCATCCTTCCCTTTCTCCGAGCTATTCTGTAATCTCTGACACACCTTCAACAGCTCTCCCTACCTCTTCCTCCTCTTCCACATCTTACCCTACCGCTCCCCCCCCCCTGTTCTGTATCCGATGCTCCCCCTTCCTCTTCCTTAACAGTATGGACCTCAAACATCCGGGGCCTTCGCTCAAACATGTCTGATCTCTCCATACAGGTTGCTTCTGACAAACCAGACGTGATCTGCTTAACAGAAACTTTCCTCCTTCACGATGTCTCTGATTCCTTGGTATCTCTCCCAGGTTACTCCCTACTCCGGTATGATAGACCTGAGCCTCGTCCTGGAGGTGGGGTTGCTATCTTTATAAAAAACTCTCTTCCTCACTCGCCCTGCACTGCCCTCTCTCCACCTCACCCCCAGGAATACCTTTGGCTACGGCTTCCCCTTCGCTCCCACCTTTTGTTCATATGTGTGTTGTACCGTCCACCAAACAGTGATGACTCCATCTACATCTCGCTGTCTGAGAATATGGACCAACTTCTATCTACCCATCCCAACTCTCTCTTCCTCATATGTGGTGATTTCAACTGTCACCATGCCAGTTGGCTGGGTGTGGGTACCTCTCTCACCAGCCATGGCTCTTCAGCAAAGGACTTCTGTGACTCACTGGGACTGACACAAACTGTCAATTTCCCGACCCGGATTTCAGTCAACGGAGCATCTTCTCTTCTGGACTTGGTTATGACTAACTTCCCTGAAAATGTCTGCTGCTCTTCTTCTGCTCCAATCGGTTCTTCTGATCATGTGCTTGTTAAAGTGGACATCTCTCTGACCATTCTCAGAGAGCCTCCTCAGCGTCGACGAGTCTGGCATTTCACTCAGGCCAACTGGCACGGTCTTCAAGCAGCCATCAATCATCTGGACTGGTCTCCCATCTCTACTGCCTCTGACATAAATTCTTCCTGGGAATTCTTCCAAAGCAAACTGCTCTCTCTCATGCACAGATTTATCCCATCTCGTCTTCTGTTGTCATACCCTTCCTCCCGTCCATGGTACACGGAATCTTGTGGTGAGGCTATTGCCCAGAAACAACTTGCTTTCGTCTCCTGGAAAGCAAATCCAACGGAAGGAAATCTCATTTCCTTTCACAAAGCCCGAAACAAGTGTGTGTCCACGCTCAGGAGAGCCAGGAAACAATATCTCTCCGTTCTCAGGACCGAACTCTCTTATCTGTCTCCCTCTTCCAAATCCTGGTGGCGTCTGGTCAAATCTGTTTCTGGTGTTTGTTCCCCCTCCATCCCCTCCCTCACCTCAAATGGCCACACGGCTGACTCCGCACGCGAAAAAGCTGAATGCCTCAACTCTGTGTTTGCCTCTAAATCCTGTGTCCCAAACCCATCCCTCTCTGTACCCACCATACCCAGTCGTACCCAGCTGCTCCTGGACTCTGTGTCCTTTCCTCCTGACAAGGTGGAAAAGTTTCTGTCAACCCTCGACTCGGATTCTGCAACTGGACCTGACGGCATCAGCCCACGGGTCCTAAAATCCTGTTCTTCCGCTCTTTCACTCCCTCTCTCTGTTCTCTTCACCCTCTCTTTTGCTCAAGGTCATCTTCCATCTGCTTGGAAATCTGCCAACATCACCGCTTTGCACAAAAAAGGTGCAAAAACAGATCCCAGCAACTACAGACCAATCAGCCTTCTCCCAATTATCAGCAAAGTCATGGAATCCATCATTGCTTCAGATATGAAATCTTTCCTCTTCTCCAATGGCTTGATCTCTGATCATCAATTTGGTTTCAGACCTGGACACTCTACTCTGGACATGCTGCTTCTGCTTTCTCAACAATGGATGGAGGTCCTCAATGCCAAACAGGAAATTAGAGCAGTCTCTCTTGACATATCACGTGCCTTCGATACGGTCTGGCACCCCGCTCTGCTCACCAAACTCTCCTCTTTTGGTATCCATGGAAATCTCCACGCATGGCTGGCGGACTTCCTCTCTAGTCGTAGTCAACGTGTGGCCCTGAATGGGTTTCTCTCATCTCCTCTTCCTGTTCAGGCTGGAGTTCCACAAGGCAGTGTTCTAGGCCCTGTCCTTTTTCTGGTCTTCATCAATGATCTCTCTGACTCTCTTGAAAATCCTCTGTATCTCTTTGCTGATGACTCTACTCTCTGTCGCTCCATTCTTCATCCCTCAGATCAGCAGTCTGCTGCCTCCTCACTCTCTGCAGACCTGGACAAAATCACAGACTGGGCAAACAAGTGGAACATGTCTTTCAATCCTGACAAATCTCACACTCTTACGATGTCTCTCCGAAAAGACCGACTGGACAACCCTCCCATCCACTTTCTGAATAATCCTCTCCAAGAAGTTCTGTCACTCAAGCTTTTGGGTCTCACTATCTGCCATGATCTTTCCTGGGAAAACCACATTTCAAATCTGGCCTCCAAAGCCAGTCGCCGACTGGGCATCCTCCGTCGTGCGAAGTCCTTCCTTGGCACACCTGAGCTCCTCACCACATACAAGGCTTTCATCCGCAGCTCAATGGAATACTGCTCTCCCCTCTGGGCTGGTGCTCCTGCCTCACACCTAGCTCGTCTTCACGCTGTTGAAACCAAAGCATTCAGAATCATTGGAATCTCCCGCGATGAAGCTAACTCCAAGGGCCTCTCACTCACTCACCGCAGGCAGGTTGGTGGTCTTTCCATCTTCTACCGACTCCTCTCTGGCCTTGCCCCCCCAGCTCTCTCTGGGCTCTGTCCCGCAAATATTCCTACAGGTCGCACAAGATCTGCCTGCAACCCTCTTATGGTCAAACTGCCAAAATCAAGACTCTCTGCTCACCTTCACTCCTTCATTCCTCTTTTCTCCCGCCTCTGGAACAAACTCCCTCACTCTCTTCAATCCCACTCCACCCTCCAGGTCTTTAAAACAGCTGTTCACCACCATCTCTTATCTTCCCCCATCCAAAACCTTGATCTTTTCTACCCCCGCTAATTTCACCCCAATTCCACTTTTTTGAAATACCAACTTCTGTCCTGGAAGTCATTGGTGTCCTTGTGTTTTATACTTCTCCCTCCACCTCCCCCCCCCCCCCCCTTCCCATGCCTCCTCCCCCCAAGCCCTCTCCCTTCCACACATCTCCCTGCTCTCAAATGTTGTGTTTGTGTGCTTCACCTTCTCTCCCCATCTTGTTTTCCGCTCCCGCTTTTTATATATTTTGTTTGTCTGGTTGATTTGTTTGTGAAGTAAATGTTAGCTCTTTCACGAGCCTCGATTCAGTATACAAAAAAATAAAAATAAAATAAAAAAATTAAGGGGGTGACAGAGCCAGGAGAGGGCCTTCCCCAGTTAGATAGGTTAGGGTGAGGAGCAGGTAAGCTCGGGTGGCAACTACAGTGGTGGAGGTGTGCAGGTGGGTAGACCTGCTGGGAGAGCTACACGTCGCAGCCCAGAAATTGTGCGAGGGCACCGGGAGATGAATCGGGGGAGTGAGACCCCAAATTGAGAAGCACCACAGTTTGGTCAATGGGAATTGGTTTTTAGAACCCATTGTGTAAGTTGGCCAATGGATTGGCAGGGAGAGACCCCGGGTAGTGTAAAGTGTGTTAAAGTCATTTAGAAAATAGTTAGGATGAAGGATCTCCTCGCACCATCTGCATCCACTCACCTGAGGTGACAGGTACTCCACACCATGCCATGTTTTGATTATTTTTTATGATGCAAATGTTTGGATTGTGAGACGCATCATGACGTGGGTGTGACATTGTGCTTTGATGTTCCATCTCTGCCTCCTTATGAGGATTGATGATGAATTTGGTGATGGCAAATTTTGAAGTAGAGGGATTGTGGCGACGAATTTGGTATAGGATAAATATGGGGAAGACGTGACAGTAGTGACGAATTGGTAATGTGTAGATTTTGTAAATATGGGGTAAGGGCAAGGGTAGTGTAGGTGACATGGGGGTGACGTACGGTAGGGACGAGCTTTCTCACTTCGCCCTCCGTACGCATTTCGCCTTGCATTGCCTTATTGACGTGTACCCTTGTGACCTTACCCCTCGCTCAATTGTCTTTCTTTTGTCTCCCACATGACCTGTGCGCCATTGGGTGCCGAGGGGAGCGTGCGTGAGGTGGCCATTGTGCGCCCGAGATTCCCAGAACCAGCATGCATTGCGTTGATGTACCACTTTATGGACCGCTGTTCTGCGGCCAAGTACCACTTGATGGACCCCAGGTTCTGGGGCAGGGCACCTCTGTTGGAGACCGGCCATAGTGGCCAGGGAATCTTGCTTGCGGACCTCGGTAAGGTGGCACCTATGCCAAACAGGTGGACCACCCTTAGTTGGCCCCTGAGGCCCTAAATAAAAACGAACACAAGTTGTGCTTTATTATTATTTCCAAGTAGGCCGCATGAAGCCAGAAGACGTCGGGAAGAACATCGGCCCAGCAGAGAAAGGGAAGACCACCACCAGTTGTTTTGTTGTGTTTATTATGAACCATGGTGACTGTGCACCGAGTGGTGCTTTTGGTGCTTTGTGGTGCTTGTGGTGCTTTTGGTGTTTTTGGGTGCTTTGGTGGTATTGGTACTGGTGCATCGATGCAATGCGTGCTGTCTCCTCCCTCCCAACAGGAATTTCTTTTTTCTTGTTCCCTAAAAAGAAAAACAAACAAAAAAAAAAACACAGGTCCTGGGTTGCGTTGTAAATAAGAAATAACGTCATTGTAAATAATGCTCCCCACCGTAAATGTATAGTTTGAGAATAATTCCGTAATTCGGTTAGCTGTGGGCTTGAGTCTGTTAGACAGGGTGCAATGCAATAGGGGGACATACTTATTTGTGTTTTAAGATTGTCACACTCAGGGTCAGGTTAAAAGTAGAGGGAATTACACCTACGTGTCACACTAAGTTAAAGTTTTGTAGGCCCGAGTACGGGCCTGACGAAAGGAGGGTGCAGTGTAACGGTTTTGAGAAGTGTAACGAATTTGGAGAAGTGTAACAGTTTTGGAAGAGTGTAACAATTTTGGAGGAAGTGTAACGAATGTGAAAAGTATGGTTTTGTTGTGTGTAACACCCTCGTAATGTAAATAATGGTCGCAGCCGTCCTCCTAGTTAATTCCATGAAACTTGCACGCAGGCCACGATATATCTTTTTAAATAGTGTATTTCCTTATTCCATGTAGGCTAAATATGTGTTTCCCACTAGATTGACTTTGCATTGTATCAAACAAAATAAGCGTAGGCCCTTTCAATTTCCCCGAACATCTCCGCTCTCCAAAGTTCCTTTCAAAAGGGGTGCGAGTGGTGTTCAATCCCGCAAGCCGCCATTGCCCATGTGCTAATCTCGGAGAAGAAAGGCGTGTCTCCACCTCGTCATAGAGGGGAGGAGTGAGCCAACCCTACTTGGCCAATCAGCACCGCGGTGAGCGACCCGGTAGGCGTGCCCTCGCAGCCGGCGGCTTGATTCCGCCCGGGGTAATAAAAGCGACGGGAAGGGACTGCTTCAGTAGATGACCTGGGAGATGAGCGAAGAGGCGGCACCAAGAGGAGCGGTGAGATGCGAAACGCTCCAAGCCAAAGAGGAGAGGTACTCGGAAAGGAAACCAGATTTGGAGAGACGCGCTGAAAGGAGGGAGATGGCTCCACCAGAAGGAGAGGAGCAGGTGTGCCCGAGCCAGCGCGTGACGTCTAAAGCATCGGCAGCGGATACGCGACGAAGGGTTTTACCGCCAAAAACCGCGAGGAATTGAGAGCTGCTGCCTCCGACCCTCCTCCCTCTCCAGCAATCCACCTCAAGCCCTACCTGCCTGCAATATCCCCCGTGTAAGTGTGAACGTCGTCTGTCCTACTCGTTGTCTTGGGGTTAAGTAAAATGAATAGAATAAGCTAACGATGCACTGTGTGACTGCTTTCTCCATCCATTGCTTGTAAATAATTTTGGTCGTTCTTTCTTTTTGCTTGTGTGTGTATAATAAATCTGTTCTTCCTCCGTACTCTGTCTTCTTCTCTTTTCCTTCTCTTTCGGTCGCTTTAGAGGTTTCCCGATTGAATATCTGCGGTGCGATCTGGTCAACGTCGGGTGGAATCGGGTTCTAATCGGGGAGTAACTGTTCGGACGCGGTAATACCAACCGCTCGGTAAAATAACATCTTAACCGCGTCTATAACAGTATCAATCGATTCTCCTGACAAAGCATAGTCCCCATTTTCATTTCCTGTTGTTTCCATGTTCCTCTTGCAGTTCAGCAAATTAAAGGTGAACTTAAACCTCACAATGTCTCAGATCGTCCCCAATCCAAAACCATGATCTTTTCTACCTTTGTTAACCTGACCCTCAATCGCTACTCCTTTCAAATTTCCAGTTTTTCCTTCCTGGGGGTTTCCTTATGCATCCATCCTGTACACCCCATGCGACTGTCCTGACTCCCATTCTTACCCACACCCATTGTTTGTCCAAAATATCCCTTTGTTTTGTCCTTCAACCCCACTGTTGGCATCCCCACCCGGTCTGCTGTTCCTTTTGTCGTGTTACGTCCTGATCCGTTCAGTGTTCTAGCTCTCCCATGAGCCTTGCCACACTATACAAAAAGAAACACAGGCCGTAAGGGAGAGTCTGCAGGTTAACAATAACTGAAACCACAGGCACCAACCAATCAGATTTATGTGAAGTCCGGTTTGCCATGGAAGTGATCCCACCGAGGGAAGGATGTCTGTTGTTGTCCATTTTGTATTTTTTGAGTGTAACCAATCAGGGAGTTGAATCTGCACAGCCTTTCCACAAATGTTTTTACAAAAGTCTTTATGAGCATGTCCAATCCACCCACTCCTGCTGAAGCGGTCGCCAGGCAGTTGTACCTTAATTGACCATACCGCACATTCATAAAGATTTCAAATAATCACAGATGGAACCTAAAAAGGAGGCAGGTTTCATTATAGATGGAGAATGCAAGGTGTTTCAAAAGACTGACATCGAATTTCCTTTCAAAGTGACCTAAGGAATGCTTGACCTCAGACAATGATACAAAAATTTAGTGTTTCACCAAGATGTCCAAGAACCTTTCGGACGTGTCTAGTTACTGAGAGAAATTAGTTCTTCTTCATCATCTTCAACAGACCTACCATGAAATGTCACAATTAGTAAGCAAGTGGCTCACAGACTTGCATAAGCATCTCTCCTTGATCATTAGACAAAATTTCCTTCAAATAGGATAAACCAAACCATGCAGGTGACAGAAGCGGTGAATCTTCCTAGATTTGGAGGGTTGAATTTGATTTGGAAGGTTGATTCCTAGATTGAATTTGGAGGCCTCAAAATTAGTGTCCACGTTATACACAAGGCCATCTACACATAGTATCCTCCCTTCCATACTTTGCTGATCTTTATTACACAAATAAAATGTGCTTCTCATGTCTGCCCTGAGTCTGTGACGACACAACAGGACATTGGAAATTCCACCTTCATTATGTCATTCTCGTGTGACGGCTTCCCAGAAAACTGCTTTCGTGTTCAGGGATCAAGCTCTCTTCTCAATGAAGCAAAGAACAAAATTTGAACTGCACTTTTCCTTCGAGGGGAAGTGTAGAGAGGTTTTAGGCCCCTTTGACCCCGTGCATCACATCTGTGGGATCACATTGTGGTTAAATCACTCACTGTTCACCCACAGCAAAAAGGTGCGAACAAAACTGACCACACCAGGAAAGTGCAGAGATCCGCTCCCAAATCCTATTATCGAGAGGATTATGGAGCTAATCCTATAAACAAACGATTTTCTCCCTTAAATGATCATTCACTTTGGGTGTCAATGTAGAAGGACTTCCACCACATTCCAGATGAATTGAGTTGATCTGCAATGGCATTTGACTTTAAAACACAACAAGCTACATCGACCATATAAAACACAATGTCAGTTTGTGTGTTTGTACAGATGTCTGTTCCCCTTCATAAGGGTAGACTTTAAAGGCCAAACTTTTAACACGAATCTGTGTTCACGCTGGTCTATTTTTGAGGATAAAACAAACTCCAAAAACATTTTCCATAAAAGAGTAATTATGTCTTTTCTATGGGAATTGTAGACGGTGGCTTGAAAACCGAGCCTCAAGGGCCTCGATTGCTCCTTGGAGTGGCTAACTATAAGATGGCAGCTTTACTGGGATGGAGAACGGGTTACAACAAATGCCCGAGATCAAGGAAACTCGATCAATGGCTTGAAGAAAATGACAGGATTGAGACAATCGAACATGTACGGGTTGTGCAAGGTAGAAACGGGAATCACCATCGCCTAATCTCGGGATGTAAAAACAAAATCTCGTGTCAGAACAACTGTCTACACAAAGGCATAACAAGGTATCCAGTCATCCACTAGATTCAAGAATATCGACAAAAATCTTAATAACCTCGTCGTAGAAAAGTCATGGCAGCCCGAACCAAGACAATGTATTCAATGAGGACATAGCGGACACTTACAACGTGACCAGCCCATCAAGCTTGGACATAGAAAACAAGGTGACCTGATATCGTGGTCAAATATATAAATTAAAGGACGGAATTGCTAACAAAGCAGTTAGTACCAAGTGACTTGGGCCTACGTAACTGGGGAATTAAATAATGATGAAATACCAGGATCTGAAAAACTAAATTAAGACATTGTTGTTGGGCATTCTCATCTGAACCGATTGCACATCGATTGCATCATAGGTCCATAACCCCGATACCATATGTGCTTGTCCATTTCACGACTAATGTCCTTGCTGTAAATGTAGAAGTGCAAACAGGTGATTTATGTACAAGCTCCTCCATGAGTCTTAGATCAATGTTGAATTTACTTTTTAAATAAAAGGACCTGCACTCTACTAATGAAGACAAACGCTGCTAACTGCTCAGTGAGAAAGGTTTACTTGCATTTTATGAACAATGTTGTTATTAATTCCTCTGCCACCCAAGATGGCTGGAGGTTATGTTTTCACTGCTGTTTGTCTGTCTGCTTGTCTCTGTGAGCAGGATTTCTCAAAAGGTTATGGACGGATTTGGACGAAACGTTTTGGACAGGCTGGGTATGTAACAAGGATGAATTGCTTCAATTTTGGTGACGATCGGGATCCGGATTTGGCCTATGACTGGGTAGTGGGTATGCTGTTCAGCCCGGTGGAGGTATGCACTACAGAGTGCTGCTCTAGCTAACTTGTGCATTTATTTGCACCAGTCTGCTCTGTTATTGAGCAAACTGTCATCCTCGTTACAAACTCACCAATGGTTGTCGTCTGTTGTGATTTACGAGAGAGAGAGAGAGAGAGAGAGAGAGAGGAGAGAGAGAGGAGAGAGGAGAGAGGAGAGAGGAGAAAGGAGAGAGAGGAGAGAGGAGATAGGAGAGAGGAGAGAGAGGAGAGAGGAGAGAGGAGAGAGGAGAGAGGAGAGAGGAGAGAGGAGAGAGAGGAGAGAGGAGAGAGGAGAGAGGAGAGAGGAGAAAGGAGAGAGAGGAGAGAGGAGAGAGGAGAGAGGAGAGAGAGGAGAGAGGAGAGAGGAGAGAGAGGAGAC
Source organism: Myxine glutinosa (assembly GCF_964187855.1). Taxonomy (NCBI): domain Eukaryota; kingdom Metazoa; phylum Chordata; class Myxini; order Myxiniformes; family Myxinidae; genus Myxine; species Myxine glutinosa. The sequence goes on along the minus strand of NC_136272.1, from coordinate 114,214,884 downwards.
AGGAGAGAGGAGAGAGGAGAGAGGAGAGAGAGGAGAGAGGAGAGAGGAGAGAGGAGAGAGAGGAGAGAGAGGGGAGAGAGGAGAGAGGGGAGAGAGGAGAGAGGAGAGAGGAGAGAGGAGAAAGGAGAGAGGAGAAAGGAGAGAGGAGAAAGAGGAGAGAGAGGAGAGAGGAGAGAGGAGAGAGGAGAGAGAGGGGAGAGGAGAGAGAGGAGAGAGGAGAAAGGAGAGAGGAGAAAGGACAGAGGAGAGAGAGGAGAGAGAGGAGAGAGAGGAGAGAGGAGAAAGGAGAGAGAGGAGAGAGGAGAAAGGAGAGAGAGGAGAGAGGAGAGAGGAGAGAGAGGAGAGAGGAGAGAGAGGAGAGAGGAGAGAGAGGAGAGAGAGGAGAGAGAGGAGAGAGAGGAGAGAGGAGAGAGGAGAAAGGAGAGAGGAGAGAGAGGAGAGAGAGGAGAGAGAAAGAGGAGAGAGTGTGGGAGAGAGTGAGGAGGAGAGAGAGGAGAGAGAGTGAGAGAGGAGTGAGAGGGGAGAGAGAGGATAGAGGGAGAGAGAGGAGAGAGAGGAGAGAGGGGAGAGGAGAGAGAGAGTAATGCATTATAATTTGTGCGCACTGGATGGCAATAGGTGTCTGTTAATGGGAAAGGATTTCTCGCCAGAAGGGTGACATGTAATCCATCAACGCGGGAAGGCAGGATGCATTGCAGTGGATGATGAAAAGGGGCCAGGGGAGGAGACAGAGGAAATTACTTGAAAACCGGACCCCAAATCCATGGATCCATCCTCCGGGGGAAACATCGGCTATTGCGTTCTCATTATTGGAAAAGAAAAAAAATCCGGCCGGTTCCCTCATTGCCTGGAAAAGTCATGAATCGACTGTATTTGGCTCGGAGGATCTCGTGTCATGACTGCCATGGGATTCTTCAAGGAAGTTTTTTGACGCCTGTTTTGTGAGCATTCCGGCTGCTGGTGCAGCAGATGCGGCCCAGTGGCGGGTCAACGTCCCCAGGGAAGAATGGTGTGGCCAAATCACCACGGTGCCTTTCATCTCCCAATAAGTGACGACATGAAGGCAATTAGCTTGGTGCCTTGGAGCCATGGTTTTAGCTCGGTGGGGCTTAGCAAGTTATCGCTTTTTGGCACAACTCAGAATGTGCCAGGTTTGTATTGTTATGGGATGTTACAATCCCACCCGACCCTGGAAGACTTCCAGCAACAACCTTCTGGCTCAGCAAACACTTTTATACACCCTCAATGAACAAATCACTGCAGCCGAAGCTCAACTGGTATGGTAATTATTTCCAGAAATAAATGTCGCCAATTCAGAGAAGCGAATACAAGGATAAATCATTTACATCAACAACCAAAACGGCACTCAGTAGAGAGCATACCTCCGCCTGGTTAGCCATATCACTCAATGATGAAGAATCACTTTAAAAATTAAATAATTCTCATAACCGAATCAATATTCAGATCTTTACCAAAATCGAATCGATTCTTACTTGTGGCACACACAACCTGTCCACCAATTTTCGTCCAAAATCCATCCATAACCTTTTGAGATATCCCGCAATAAAATTTTCAAATTTGAGATATCCAAAATCCAAATTTTGAAAATTTTGAAAAATCCAAAAAAATATATATAAAAATTTGAGATATCCCGCAAATGACGAAAACAATTTCGTCCAAATCCTCCTATGGTATCCATGGAAATCTCCACGCATGGCTTGCGGACTTCCTCTCTGATCAAAGTCAACGTGTGGCCCTGAATGGATTTCTCTCATCTCCCCTTCCTGTTCAGGCTGGAGTTCCACAAGTCAGTGTTCTAGACCCTGTGCTTTTTCTGGTCTTCATCAATGATCTCTCCGACTCTCTGGAAAATCCTCTCTATCTCTTTGCTGATGACTCCACTCTCTACCGCTCCATACCTCTTCCCTCAGCTCGGCAGTCTGCAGCCTTCTCACTCTCTGCGGACCTGGTCAAAATCACAGACTGGTCAAACAAGTGGAACATGTCTTTTAATCATGACAAATCTCACACTCTCACTATGTCTCTTCGAAAAGACCGTCTGGACAACCCTCCCATCTACTTTCTCAACAATCCTCTCCAAGAAGTTCTGTCACTCAATCTCTTGGGTCTCACAATCTGCCATGATCTTTCCTGGGAAAAACACATTTCCAAGCTGGCCTCCAAAGCCAGTCGCTGACTGGGCATTCTCCGTCGTGTGAAGTCCTTCTTTGGCACTTCTGAGCTTCTCACCACATACAAAGCTTTCATCCGCAGCTCAATGGAATACTGCTCTCCACTCTGGGCTGGTGCTCCTGCCTCACACCTAGCTCGGCTTCACGCTGTTGAAACCAAAGCTTTCAGAATCATTGGAATCTCCCACGATGAAGTCAATTGTGAGGGCCTTTCACTCACTCACCGCAGGCAGGTTGGTGGTCTTTCTGTCTTCTACCGACTCCTCTCTGGCCTAGCCCCCCCATCCCTGTCTGTGCTCTGTCCCCCATGTACTCCAACCGGTCGCACAAGATCTGCCTGCAACCCTTTTCTGGTGAAACTGCCAAAATCAAGACCCTCTGCTCACCTTCACTCTTTCAATCCTCTTTTATCCCACCTCTGGAACAAACTCACTCACTCTCTTCAATCCCACTCATCCCTCCAGGTCTTTAAAACAGCTGTTCACCACCATCTCTTATCTTCCCCCATCCAAAACCTTGATCTTTTCTACCCCTGTTAATTCACTCCAGATCCGCTTTTCTGAAATACCGACTTCTTTCCTGGAAGTCCTAGCAGTGTCCATGTGTTTTTTTTTTTTACCTCTCCCACCCCCAAACCCCCTTCCCACGCCTCCTCCCCCCAAGCTCTCCACCTCCCACAGATCTCCCGATGTCCCTGCTCTCAAATGTTGTACTTGTGTGCTTCCCCCCCTCTCCCCATCTTGTCTCCCGCTCCCTTTATTTCGTCTTATGTGTCCGTTTGTTTTTTTGTTTGTTTTTTTTTGTCATTAATGTTAGCTCTCACACGAGCCTCGATCTTGCATACCAAAAAAAAAAAAAAAATTTAAATCGTTTTTGGCCCTATCTCCCAATGTTGAAGAATGACTTAAATAATTCTAGTAGCCGAATCCGAATCCAGATCTTCACCAACACCTAACCATTTAATCCTTGTCACATACGCTACATCACTGCCAAATTTCGTCTGAATAAGTCCACAATTTTTTGAGATATTTTGTTCACAAACAAACAAACAGACAAACAGACAGACAGACAGACAAACAGACAGGGGTGAAAACATAAACTCCATCCACCTTTGGTGGCTGAGGTAATAATTAAAAATTAAATAAAAGTCAGAATGTGTAGAGAAAGACAAATTACAAATGGGCATTGCAAATAAAATTTTAATTCTGTTAGAACATCTTTATGATTATGATGATGATTATGATGAGTATTCGTATAACTATCGTTATACGCAGCTGCTGGGAAGCATTACTTATCGTGGAATAAAGATGTAGACACGTACTTGCACCATGATAGGTTGAGTCAAAGTAGTACCATGACCATGTGTGCACCACTTTCAAAACATCCCTGTGTGCTTTTGTAGTGGGCATTGTGTCACTTATCATTATTTATCTTCAAAACACTCACTATGAGCGTATTTCAAAACGAGAGAACGTAGCACTTCATACATAGCGATCATCATGGTAATCTTCAAGCTGAAAATCTGTTATGAAATGTCTAAATAATATTTCACCCCAAGTTTCTGTCCTCCCCTCCCCCTTTTTTCAAGTTCTCAAATCCCACCCCAAAACCGCAAGTCCGCAACACCCCACTCCCAACCCACAGTTCTCAACTCCCCTCCGAATCCTAAGTCCCCAACCGTCCCCCTCAAACCTCAACCTCCCCCCCCCCCCCCCCCCCATCCAGCCTAAACACCTCTCCCAACACAAAGTCCTCAAACGTCCCCCAAAACCGCAACCCCCTCTCCCAACTCTGTCCCCCCCTATAACGCAACTCTGACCTCCCATACCCCTTTCTTCTTCAAGTCCTCAACCCCCCGCCCCTCCCAACCCCAAGTCGTCAACACCCCTCCCTTCCCAATGCCTCAACCTCACTCTACCAACTCTCTGACCCTCCTAACCCCAACTCTCTGTCCTCCCCTCACCCTTCTTCATGTTGTTAACAACATTACATTGTTTGGCACTGAGGCAAGCCATTTGGGATTCATGCATGTGTTGTTGCCACTCCTTCCCGCCTCCCCCCCCCCCCCCCTCTCCCCAACGTTCATTAAGCACAATGTTCAAGGTAAATAAAAAAACATTTAAAATCACAAAATAGGGGATAAGTTAGCTAAATGATAAAAGGACATATAAGGTCATGCGTAGTGTGTGTGTGTGTGTGTGTGTGTGTGTGTGTGTGTGTGTGTGTGTGTGTGTGCGCTCCAGTTTGCACCAGTGGGTGAATACCATGTGCTGCATTCGTCCATGGACGGATATCTGCATCGTCAAATTGCTGTTAAAATTATGCCACGACACCACAGTTAGGAGAGGAAAGAGTGACACAAACATGGACCAATGTACATTTCTGCCCCTCAACATCATCAGCAACTCTTGACCATTCACACCCATTGGTTTGACCAATCATCCAATCATCTTATCGAGCACTGATGATCAAAAATGCCCCTTTAATGGTGTGACACAGGCATTGTGTTTGTGTGCTCGGTTGGAATTCATGTGGCCATGATGGAACCGCATCTTCTCCACTATTGCTCCCTCTGGTCTCTTCGACCTCCGACCCTCCCCCAGCTTATCTAGGATGCACGCGTTGTTACAGTAACAATCTTCTGGTTAAACTTACAAAATGCAGGCTGTTCTTTCCCACTCTTCCTCCAGAGGCAGTGCGCACGACCACCTCATCTCATTCCCCATCCCGACCCATTATCTTTATTAACCCCATTAATCCTTCTTACAAGTTTCAATGTTTCCTCCCCTCCACTCTCTCTCTCTCTCTCTCGATTCCTTCTGTTCTCTTCTGTTCCTGTTCATTCATTCCCTTGCTGTTTGTGCCCAATTGTTGCACCCACTACCCCCTGTGAATTTAGTTTTGTTTTTCCATAAGAAAAAAAAATCCTTACCTCCAGTGTGTGCTCGGCCTGCTTTTCCCGGTCAAGGATGCGTGCTGTCGTGCTCACCAGGCCTGCAACATAACACCGGTGCCATGGTGAGCTTAGTGATGGCAATATTAACCCGCATAACCAAACATTTTACATCAATGCACACAGAATGCAAGTCAAACCTTGTAATAATAGCCTTGCTCTGCACATCATCTTGATGATGGACTACTCATCAATCTACTCGACAATTGATCCCTACTCAGATGTTTTCATAAATGACACCTCAAGTCGAATACCTGTTCCTGTATTTAAGAAGCATTAAATTAAAAAAGAAAAAAAATCATCAACCCTGAATTCATTAACAGGAAAACAGTTTAAAGTTAGTAAAAAAAAATGATGGATTTATTAGGTTCTCGGTGTTCCGTCTGATGGTTGGCATCATACAAGTTACTACACCGTGGACCAGGCAGTATAATGACTGTCACTACCATCAGGACCAAATGGGCAAGGCATCGATGAATGTTCACTGTCGAGGAGTCAAATCCACCTACACTGCATTGAAATGTGAAAGGGAGAAGGAAATATTTGTCTTGAGAAGTAGCAATTTGTCCTCAGTTTGAGTATAAATAAATTCCTGCTCTAACCTACAACATCAGTGCTATCTCCATGCCCCTAGCAAATGATGTGAAAATACAAAAAAAAAATTTTTTAAAGCCATTAAAAAAAATAATATATATATATATATACATAGTGTCTTCAGAAAGTATTCACACCCCTTGACTTTTTCACATTTTTTGTGTTACAGCCTTAATTTAAAATTGATTAAATTGAGATATCTATCTATAATTCCAGTAATCTCTGTGTGTTTGTTTGTACGTTTGTACGTTTGTACGTTTGTTTGTCTGTGACCGCTGTTTCTCGACAACCACGGGTCCGATATACTTTAAACTTGCCAGGTATATTGCTGGGGACCCGAGGATGTGCCTTTTCAAGGTTTGAAATTAATCGGACAAGTACTTACCGAGCTATGGCGATTTAGCCGTTCGCCGTTCGCTTTGGCGTTGCGAATGGACCAAACCATTGCATGTAAATAGAGGGGGGGGTTCTGTGGTCGTTGCGAATGGACCAAACCATTCATGTAAATAGAGGGGGGGGGGGTTCTGTGGTCGTTACTGCCACGTGGTTTCAAAGTTTTTTTTTGTTGTTGTTGTTTGCACGCATGTTTTTTTGCACCCACGTACGGGCACGCCCTAGGATGTTTACACACACACACCCCTACACAAATTTTTTTTTTTTTTTTTTTTGGCAAGGAACGGGCACCCACGTACGGGCACGTCCTAGCTTATATATAGTACGGGCATGCCCTAGTTTGTCAAATAACCACAAAATACCCCATAATGTCAAAGTGAAAATGTTATTTTTTGAATTTTTAACAAAATAATAAAAAATGAAAAGTTGAAATATATTGAGTCAATAAGTCAACCCCCTGAGTCAATACCTCGCCTCTGACAGCGATTACAGCTTCAAGTCTTCTTGAGTATGTCTGTATCAACTTTGCACATCTGGATTTGGGGAGTTTCTCCCATTCTTCCTTGCAGATTTGTTCTCGCTTTGTCAAGTTGAATGGGAAGCGTCGGTGAACAGCAATCTTCAAGTCTTTCCACAAATTCTCAATGGGATTCAAGTCTGGGCTTTGGCTGGGCCACTCAAGGACTTCATTGTTCTTGTTGTAAAGCCATTCCAATGTTGCTTTGGCTGTATACTTGGGGTCACTGTCCTGTTGGAACGTAAATCTTCACAATAGTCTAAAGTCTTTTGCACTCTGAAATAGGATATCCTCAAGGATTTCCCTGTATTTGGCTCCAGATTTTGTTCCCTCTATCCTTACAAGTCTCCCAGTCTATGTCGCTGAAAAGCATCTCCATAGGATGATGCTTCTACCACCATGCTTCTTGGTAGGGATGGTGTTAGATGGGTGATGATGAGCTTGGTTTCCGCCAGATGCAGCACTTTTCATTCACGCCAAATAGTTCAATTTTCATCTCATCAGACCACAGAATATTTTGCCTCAAACTCTCAGCATCTTTGACATGCCTTTTTGCAAACTCCAGGTGTGCTGTCATGCACCTTTTTCTCAGGAGAGGCTTCCATATAGTCACTCTCCCATAAAGCCTAGATCTGTGAAGTGCTGCAGAGACTGTTGTCTTTCTGGCAGGTTCTCCCACCTCAGCCAAATAACTCTGTAGTTCTGTCAGAGTGGACATTGGGTTCCTTGTCACCTCCTTGACCAATGTCCTTCTTGCCCGGTTGCTCAGTTTGGTCGGATGGCCAGCTCTAGGGAAGAGTTTGAGTAGTCCCATATTCTTTCCATTTCCTCATGATGGAGCTCACTGTGCTTTTGGGAACTTTCAACACTCAAGAAATTGTTTTATACCCTTGCCCAGATCTATGCCTCCTCACAATTCTATAGCGGAGTTCTACGGACAATTATTCCTTGGACTCCATGGTAGAGTTTCTGCTCTGGCATGCACTGTCAACTGTCAGACCTCATATAGAAAGGTGTGTTTCTAAATAATGTCCAGTCAATTGAATTGGCCACAGGTGAACTTTAATCGAGTTGTAGAGACATCTCAAGGATGATCATAGGAAATTGGATGCACCTGATCTCAATTTGGAGTGTCATAGCAAATGGGTTGAACACTTATTGACTCGGCATTTCAGCTTTTCATTTTTTATTATTTTGTAAAAAAAAATTAAAAGAATATTCCACTTTGGCATTATGGGGTATTAGGTGCAGATCAGTGACAATAAATCTCAATTTAACCCATTTTCAATTCAGGCTGTAACATAACAAAATGTGAGAAAAGTCATGGGGTGTGAATACTTTCCGATGGCTCTCTATGTATGTATGTATGTGTGTATATATATATATATATATATATATTTTTTTTTTGGACAGGAAGACTAAGACATAGAGGTATGTGCACTTGCTATAAACCAACTAGCCTGCGTTGGAATCCCTACCCAGCTAGAAACTCCCATCCTGGTGTTTCACGGGTGAGGGATCGATGTGTTTACCATGCCTTAGATGGATGTTATTTAGATGGATGTTACTGTTAGGCCAGGCTTCCCATCTGCCAGCATTAGTTGGTGGATGTTAAAGATCCCACAGTGTCCTTTGCGAAGAATAGCCGAGTTATTTCTGGTACCTTTCTGGTACGTCGGACCGCATATAATGTACGAGTAAATGTACAGTCACGTGAAAAAGTAAGTACACCCCATGTAAAGTTTTGACTTTTTCAACATATTTCAACATACAGCTATTTGATCTTCATTTCAACAATACTGATAGATAAAGGTGATATAATACAACAAATATCATGAAATATTTACATTTTGTAGTCCATTGTATAATTTAAATAAACATAAATGCAAATTTCGCATGTGGAAAAAGTAAGTATACCGTTGGCTCTAATAGGTGGTATTGCCCCCTTTGGCAGAAACAAACTCAAGTAGGCGTTTCTTATAACTGTCTACCAGTCTCTGACATTGACTGGGAGAAATTTTTGCCCACTCCTCCATGCAGAATTCTTTCAGCTGTGCGATGTTTGAGGGGTTTCTTGCATGCACAGCTTGTTTCAAATCCCCCCACAACATATCGATGGGATTTAGATCCGGGCTTTGACTTGGCCATTCCAGAACCCTCCATTTCTTTCTTTTCAGCCATTCCTTGGTGGATTTACTGGTATGTTTAGGGTCATTGTCATGTTGCAAGGTCCACCTTCGGTTGAGCTTCAACTTTCCAGCAGATGGCCTCACATTATCCTCAAGCCCCCTCTGGTACAATGAAGAATTCATAGTGGATTCTATGATGGTGAGCTGCCCAGGCCCTGATGCAGCAAAGCTGCCCCAAACCATAATATTTCCACCACCATGCTTTACAGTTGGTATCAGGTTCTTGTGGTCAAATGCTGTCTTTGGTTTTCGCCAAACATGTCTTCTGGTACTGTGGCCAAACAGCTCTACCTTTGACTCATCTGTCCAGAGCACATTGTTCCAGAAGTGCTGGTCTTTGCCTCGGTGTTCATTGGCAAACTTTAGTCTTGCCCTGATGTTCTTTCTGGACAGCAAAGGTTTCCTTCTGGCACACCCTCCCATGTAGATCAAATTTGTGCAGCCTCTTACTCATGGTAGACTCGTGCACATTGACATCATCAGTGGCAAGAGCTACCTGTAGGTCCCTTGATGACTTTCTGGGGTTCTTAGAGACTTAATTCAGCATCTTGCGGTCTGCTCTCGGTCTGAACTTGCTGGGGTGGTCTGACCTGAACAAGTTGGCAGTTGTTTGGAATCTTCTCCACTTGTAGATGATCTTCCAGACAGTCGGATGATTGATTTCAAATTGTTTGGAGATCTTTTTCAATCCCTTCCCAGACTCGTAGGCATCTATAACCTTCTTTCTGAAGGCCTCAGAGAGCTCTTTTGATCTAGGTATGGTGACGCCGCACACTTCATCAACAAAGAGCAAACCAAACTAAATGTCTGAGGTTTAAATAAGACAGGTTCCTCCAAGATCCTCTCTAACGATGTTCTAATCATTTGCACCTGAGCTGGTACACCTGATTCTAATTTTAGGTATTTGAAGTAGTGATAAATGTAAGGGTGTACTTACTTTTTCCACATGCGAAATTTGCATTTATGTTTATTTAAATTATACAATGGACCACAAAATGTAAATGTTTTAATGATATTTGTTATATTATATCACCTTCATCTATCAATATTGTTGAAATGAAGATAAAATAGCTGTATGTTGAAATATGTCGAAAAAGTCAAAACCTTACATGGGGTGTACTTACTTTTTCACGTGACTGTATATATATATATATATATATATATATATATATATATATATATATATATATATATATATATATATATATATATGTATATACACTTGTATTCAATTAGGTTGTACCTGCTCCCTTACGCCCCATTTGTTCTTAATATTTCTTCCCATTTCTCCATCCATCTTCCCCAAACTCCTCTCCCCTCACTTCACGCACTCCCCTTTTTCTTCTGTAATATGGAGAATGCCCGATAGGAGATCAATCTTCTGCTTATGAAATCAAAATTCTTGGCGTCAGCAATTACGTGACAAAACTGAAATCTAGCTGTACATTTCGCAGATACGCTGTGGTAAATGCAAGCGCAATTTCCTTTACCTTACCGTGAGATGGTGTATTTCATGTTGCTCTAAATACATTGTGTGGTGTTTCTATACCTGAAACTTCGAATGAAGATTATTCCAAATAGTCTCAACGTTTTTTTTATCGTTACACCCTGCATGGTGGCCTCGGCAATTATAATGAAAGTAACACACCAAGGGAGGTGGAGTGTTAGTTACTGTTAAACATGACACCTTACACCAAGCATTCCTATTAACAAGAAATGATGTCAAACACTTTGCTTTTACCAGCAGGCGGTGATAATGGAAAGAGTTCTTGTTAGGATTAGGGAAAAGGACAGGTAAGGGGATTGCGAAGGCCAGGGAAGGAAAGGTAGAACAAAAAAAATCTCGCATTATTTATTTACAGATCTGATTTTTATTTTTTGAAAATTGAACATTTAAAAATTTAAAATTGCTAAACTAAAGTAATCATGAATTAGAATGACAGCAATATGGATAATAGCGATGCCAAAGGATAATTAATCGATAAGATTCGTCGATATACATCGGTCTTCCTCCAAAAGAGCCTGGTGTTGACTTAGCGGTTAGGGTGCCGGGTTGGGATCATTGGATCCTGGGTTCGAATCCCGGTCGATCGCTGAATTAACGCCAGGGGGGTTGACTCAGCCTGTCATCCTTCCGAGGTCGTAACGCCAGGGGGGTTGACTCAGCCTGTCATCCTTCCGAGGTCGGCAAATTGACTACCAGTTCAATGGTAATTCCCTGTGTGTCGCAAGAGGCGACCAACAGGGTTGGTGGCAGGAAGGGCATCCGGCCATAAAACATTGCTTCAAAAAGGGGATCATGGTGCCAAAAAGGCCAACCCCTGCTCTGCAGGGAAAAATGGCCTCTAAAGGCGGTTCTTCTTCCTCCAAAGAGTCTGTCTCTCCCTTCAATGAGATTTCATTTTGATTATTCAAGCAGTTTCCTTTAAAAGTTTTTCCATTTATCTTTTGGTCTCTTTCGGTGCTCAGGGAGCAAGTTGTTGAGGATAAATTATGTAGGTGTCACGGTTGCATGCTTCGTCAAGGTGCTCTTCAAAGCTAGTGATGGCCCGGAGGCTGGACAGGCAAAGAAAGGCCATAAAGTAATCTCTGATCTTCTTCTGTGCACAGAAAAACGACTCAATATTTAAAACAAGAAAGTGGTTGCTGTGACGTTTGCTCAAATAAACTGATTTTGTTTTCAAGCAAACCCATGTAAAGTTGTCTTTGTGAGACTTGTTGCAAATCATTAAAAGAGGTGAAGTGCTGATGCTGATAAACTACCAGAAGTACCTTTTTGATATGGAATGAACAGCTAGTTTTGCTCTGAAGGCTACTGTCGATCTGCATTGGCAGACAGGTAGGACAATGGATGAAATCAACAAGACGTTGATTGGGGGGTGGAGGGGGGGGGGCTTGACCTCAGTGGAAGCTAACGTTTTGAGCATTCAACCTTCATCAGAGTGCAATAGGAGAATATTGAGGCAGGTGAACTCATTGTACAGAAAGATTTCAGAAGAAAATAGAAATCTTTCAGCTAATATTTGAAGGATTTAAGGGACATCATTTTAACCTCAGCCTGGTGTTGGGTTAACGGTTGAGGTGCCTGGCTTAAGATCGCAAGGTCCTGCGTTCAAGCCAATGTGAAGCCGTTGAATTAGCACCAGGTGGGTTGAGCACCTGTCATTCCTCCGAGGTTAGCAAAATGACTTCCAGCTTAATGGAAAGAATGAGCCATCCGAGTATCCTGCGTCCGAGTGGCGACCTGTCCAGGTAGCCAAGAAACTGCTTCCGCAGCCATATGTATCTGAAGCTGCAAAAAGAAGTGGTCATCATAACATCGGATTCCCAAAAGAAATGCCAAATAACATCGTCTGCTCCGGCTGGAGAGATTCGACGGACGGCTGAGATTTTTGCTGCCAGGGGTTTGAGTTTCCTCTCTGAAAGAATAATATTAAAAGATCCTGCTTGCAACGAGGAGATTCCCTACGATTTGGCAGCTGTGATGGAACAGCACATAAAAAAATCGTTACGAAGTGCCCTCTCGTGACGTACGATGGCAAGTATTCATTACGAACCTCGAGAGAGTGGTGCGAAAGGCTCAATTTAGAGGCCTGTAATTTCCCAACTGCCATTGCCATGCAAATAAATGGGCATGCGGTGCAAAAGAGGTCCAAGAGGTGGACTGATGGTCACAGGTTAGAAAATGCAATTGGCAAAGCTCGACAGTAACGGAGAATATGTAAAGTAATGCTGAAGCACTGCGTTTAGTCGTACGTCAAACACATTTTTAATTCATTGACTTTATGATTCATGTGAGTTACAAAACCACCACTAAAATGTAAAAAAGAAAACACTACGGGATCAAATAAACATAAAAATGCGTTTTACAATTAATCGAAGACTCGCAGTGAAGTTCCATACAGGACAATACAGGTCCATACAGGACAATACAGTTCCATACAGGACAATACAGTTCCATACAGGACAATACAGTTCCATACAGGACAATACAGTTCCATACAGTGAAGTTGTTCCATAAACCCATACAGGACAATACAGTTCCATACAGGACAATACAGTTCCATACAGGACAATACAGTTCCATACAGGACAATACAGTTCCATACAGGACAATACAGTTCCATACAGGACAATACAGTTCCATACAGTGAAGTGGTTCCATAAACCCATACAGGACAATACAGTTCCATACAGGACAATACAGTTCCATACAGGACAATACAGGTCCATACAGGACAATACAGTTCCATACAGGACAATACAGTTCCATACAGGACAATACAGTTCCATACAGGACAATACAGTTCCATACAGTGAAGTGGTTCCATAAACCCATACAGGACAATACAGTTCCATACAGGACAATACAGTTCCATACAGGACAATACAGTTCCATACAGGACAATACAGTTCCATACAGTGAAGTTGTTCCATAAACCCATACAGGACAATACAGTTCCATACAGTGAAGTTGTTCCATAAACCCATACAGGACAATACAGTTCCATACAGTAAAGTTGTTCCATAAACCCATACAGGACAATACAGCTCCATACAGTGAAGTTGTTTCATAAACCCATACAGGACAATACAGTTCCATACAGTAAAGTTGTTCCATAAATCCACACAGGACAATACAGTTCCATACAGTGAAGTTGTTTCATAAACCCATACAGGACAATACAGCTCCATACAGTAAAGTTGTTCCATAAACCCATACAGGACAATACAGTTCCATACAGTGAAGTTGTTCCATAAACCCATACAGGACAATACAGTTCCATACAGTGAAGTTGTTCCATAAACCCATACAGGACAATACAGCTCCATACAGTAAAGTTGTTCCATAAATCCACACAGGACAATACAGTTCCATACAGTGAAGTTGTTCCATAAACCCATACAGGACAATACAGTTCCATACAGTGAAGTTGTTCCATAAATCCACACAGGACAATACAGTTCCATACAGTGAAGTTGTTCCATAAACCCATACAGGACAATACAGTTCCATACAGTGAAGTTGTTCCATAAACCCATACAGGACAATACAGCTCCATACAGTAAAGTTGTTCCATAAATCCACACAGGACAATACAGTTCCATACAGTGAAGTTGTTCCATAAACCCATACAGGACAATACAGTTCCATACAGTGAAGTTGTTTCATAAACCCATACAGGACAATACAGTTCCATACAGGACAATACAGTTCCATACAGTGAAGTTGTTCCATAAACCCATACAGGACAATACAGTTCCATACCGGACAATACAGTTCCATACAGTGAAGTTGTTCCATAAACCCATACAGGACAATACAGTTCCATACAGGACAATACAGTTCCATACAGTGAAGTTGTTCCATAAACCCATACAGGACAATACAGTTCCATACAGTAAAGTTGTTCCATAAATCCACACAGGACAATACAGCTCCATACAGTGAAGTTGTTCCATAAACCCATACAGGACAATACAGTTCCATACAGTGAAGTTGTTCCATAAACCCATACAGGACAATACAGTTCCATACAGTAAAGTTGTTCCATAAATCCACACAGGACAATACAGTTCCATACAGTGAAGTTGTTCCATAAACCCATACAGGACAATACAGTTCCATACAGTGAAGTTGTTCCATAAACCCATACAGGACAATACAGCTCCATACAGTGAAGTTGTTCCATAAACCCATACAGGACAATACAGCTCCATACAGTGAAGTTGTTCCATAAACCCATACAGGACAATACAGCTCCATACAGTGAAGTTGTTCCATAAACCCAGACAGGACAATACAGTTCCATACAGTGAAGTTGTTCCATAAACCCATACAGGACAATACAGTTCCATACAGTGAAGTTGTTCCATAAATCCACACAGGACAATACAGTTCCATACAGTGAAGTTGTTCCATAAATCCACACAGGACAATACAGTTCCATACAGTGAAGTTGTTCCATAAATCCACACAGGACAATACAGTTCCATACAGTGAAGTTGTTCCATAAATCCACACAGGACAATACAGTTCCATACAGTGAAGTTGTTCCATAAACCCATACAGGACAATACAGCTCCATACAGTGAAGTTGTTCCATAAATCCACACAGGACAACACAGTTCCATACAGTGAAGTTGTTCCATAAACCCAGACAGGACAATACAGTTCCATACAGTGAAGTTGTTCCATAAACCCAGACAGGACAATACAGTTCCATACAGTGAAGTTGTTCCATAAATCCACACAGGACAATACAGTTCCATACAGTGAAGTTGTTCCATAAATCCACACAGGACAATACAGTTCCATACAGTGAAGTTGTTCCATAAATCCACACAGGACAATACAGTTCCATACAGTGAAGTTGTTCCATAAATCCACACAGGACAATACAGTTCCATACAGTGAAGTTGTTCCATAAATCCACACAGGACAACACAGTTCCCTACAGTGAAGTTGTTCCATAAACCCATACAGGACAATACAGTTCCATACAGTGAAGTTGTTCCATAAATCCATACAGGACAATACAGTTCCATACAGTGAAGTTGTTCCATAAATCCACACAGGACAATACAGTTCCATACAGTGAAGTTGTTCCATAAATCCACACAGGACAATACAGTTCCATACAGTGAAGTTGTTCCATAAATCCACACAGGACAATACAGTTCCATACAGTGAAGTTGTTCCATAAATCCATACAGGACAATACAGTTCCATACAGTGAAGTTGTTCCATAAATCCATACAGGACAATACAGTTCCATACAGTGAAGTTGTTCCATAAATCCACACAGGACAATACAGTTCCATACAGTGAAGTTGTTCCATAAATCCACACAGGACAATACAGTTCCATACAGTGAAGTTGTTCCATAAACCCATACAGGACAATACAGTTCCATACAGTGAAGTTGTTCCATAAATCCATACAGGACAATACAGTTCCATACAGTGAAGTTGTTCCATAAACCCATACAGGACAATACAGTTCCATACAGTGAAGTTGTTCCATAAATCCATACAGGACAATACAGTTCCATACAGTGAAGTTGTTCCATAAATCCACACAGGACAATACAGTTCCATACAGTGAAGTTGTTCCATAAATCCACACAGGACAATACAGTTCCATACAGTGAAGTTGTTCCATAAATCCACACAGGACAACACAGTTCCCTACAGTGAAGTTGTTCCATAAACCCATACAGGACAATACAGTTCCATACAGTGAAGTTGTTCCATAAATCCATACAGGACAATACAGTTCCATACAGTAAAGTTGTTCCATAAATCCACACAGGACAATACAGCTCCATACAGTGAAGTTGTTCCATAAACCCAGACAGGACAATACAGTTCCATACAGTGAAGTTGTTCCATAAACCCATACAAGACAATACAGCTCCATACAGTGAAGTTGTTCCATAAACCCATACAGGACAATACAGTTCCATACAGTGAAGTTGTTCCATAAACCCATACAGGACAATACAGCTCCATACAGTGAAGTTGTTCCATAAACCCAGACAGGACAATACAGTTCCATACAGTGAAGTTGTTCCATAAACCCATACAAGACAATACAGTTCCATACAGTGAAGTTGTTCCATAAACCCATACAGGACAATACAGTTCCATACAGTGAAGTTGTTCCATAAACCCATACAGGACAATACAGTTCCATACAGTGAAGTTGTTCCATAAACCCATACAGGACAATACAGCTCCATACAGTGAAGTTGTTCCATAAACCCATACAGGACAATACAGTTCCATACAGTGAAGTTGTTCCATAAACCCATACAGGACAATACAGCTCCATACAGTGAAGTTGTTCCATAAACCCATACAGGACAATACAGTTCCATACAGTGAAGTTGTTCCATAAACCCATACAGGACAATACAGCTCCATACAGTGAAGTTGTTCCATAAACCCATACAGGACAATACAGTTCCATACAGTGAAGTTGTTCCATAAACCCATACAGGACAATACAGTTCCATACAGTGAAGTTGTTCCATAAACCCATACAGGACAATACAGCTCCATACAGTGAAGTTGTTCCATAAACCCATACAGGACAATACAGCTCCATACAGTGAAGTTGTTCCATAAACCCATACAGGACAATACAGCTCCATACAGTGAAGTTGTTCCATAAACCCATACAAGACAATACAGTTCCATACAGTGAAGTTGTTCCATAAACCCATACAGGACAATACAGTTCCATACAGTGAAGTTGTTCCATAAACCCATACAGGACAATACAGCTCCATACAGTGAAGTTGTTCCATAAACCCATACAGGACAATACAGTTCCATACAGTGAAGTTTTTCCATAAACCCATACAGGACAACACAGTTCCCTACAGTGAAGTTGTTCCATAAACCCATACAGGACAATACAGTTCCATACAGTGAAGTTGTTCCATAAATCCACACAGGACAATACAGTTCCATACAGTGAAGTTGTTCCATAAACCCACACAGGACAATACAGGTCCATACAGTGAAGTTGTTCCATAAACCCACACAGGACAATACAGTTCCATACAGTGAAGTTGTTCCATAAACCCATACAGGACAATACAGTTCCATACAGTGAAGTTGTTCCATAAACCCACACAGGACAATACAGTTCCATACAGTGAAGTTGTTCCATAAACCCATACAGGACAATACAGCTCCATACAGTGAAGTTGTTCCATAAACCCATACAGGACAATACAGCTCCATACAGTGAAGTTGTTCCATAAACCCATACAGGACAATACAGCTCCATACAGTGAAGTTGTTCCATAAACCCAGACAGGACAATACAGTTCCATACAGTGAAGTTGTTCCATAAACCCATACAGGACAATACAGTTCCATACAGTGAAGTTGTTCCATAAATCCACACAGGACAATACAGTTCCATACAGTGAAGTTGTTCCATAAATCCACACAGGACAATACAGGTCCATACAGTGAAGTTGTTCCATAAATCCACACAGGACAACACAGTTCCCTACAGTGAAGTTGTTCCATAAACCCATACAGGACAATACAGTTCCATACAGTGAAGTTGTTCCATAAATCCATACAGGACAATACAGTTCCATACAGTAAAGTTGTTCCATAAATCCACACAGGACAATACAGCTCCATACAGTGAAGTTGTTCCATAAACCCAGACAGGACAATACAGTTCCATACAGTGAAGTTGTTCCATAAACCCATACAGGACAATACAGCTCCATACAGTGAAGTTGTTCCATAAACCCATACAAGACAATACAGCTCCATACAGTGAAGTTGTTCCATAAACCCATACAGGACAATACAGTTCCATACAGTGAAGTTGTTCCATAAACCCATACAGGACAATACAGCTCCATACAGTGAAGTTGTTCCATAACCCCATACAGGACAATACAGCTCCATACAGTGAAGTTGTTCCATAAACCCATACAGGACAATACAGTTCCATACAGTGAAGTTTTTCCATAAACCCATACAGGACAACACAGTTCCCTACAGTGAAGTTGTTCCATAAACCCATACAGGACAATACAGCTCCATACAGTGAAGTTGTTCCATAAACCCATACAGGACAATACAGCTCCATACAGTGAAGTTGTTCCATAACCCCATACAGGACAATACAGCTCCATACAGTGAAGTTGTTCCATAAACCCATACAGGACAATACAGTTCCATACAGTGAAGTTTTTCCATAAACCCATACAGGACAACACAGTTCCCTACAGTGAAGTTGTTCCATAAACCCATACAGGACAATACAGCTCCATACAGTGAAGTTGTTCCATAAACCCATACAGGACAATACAGCTCCATACAGTGAAGTTGTTCCATAACCCCATACAGGACAATACAGCTCCATACAGTGAAGTTGTTCCATAAACCCATACAGGACAATACAGTTCCATACAGTGAAGTTGTTCCATAAATCCACACAGGACAATACAGTTCCATACAGTGAAGTTGTTCCATAAACCCACACAGGACAATACAGGTCCATACAGTGAAGTTGTTCCATAAACCCACACAGGACAATACAGGTCCATACAGTGAAGTTGTTCCATAAACCCATACAGGACAATACAGGTCCATACAGTGAAGTTGTTCCATAAACCCATACAGGACAATACAGTTCCATACAGTGAAGTTGTTCCATAAACCCATACAGGACAATACAGTTCCATACAGTGAAGTTGTTCCATAAACCCATACAGGACAATACAGTTCCATACAGTGAAGTTGTTCCATAAACCCATACAGGACAATACAGGTCCATACAGTGAAGTTGTTCCATAAACCCATACAGGACAATACAGGTCCATACAGTGAAGTTGTTCCATAAACCCATACAGGACAATACAGTTCCATACAGTGAAGTTGTTCCATAAACCCATACAGGACAATACAGTTCCATACTGTAATGTATCAGGCTGGGAAGACAGTTTGAGTGCACCATCGGTCGTTTATTGCGCAGCCGGGAAAACCACAAGCGCCCAGCGTAGGCCCAGTTTCCTCTGCCAAGCCGTATGCCCCGCCTCCTTTATATCCGCCTTCCGGTTTAATCCCATGCAATACATAACATCTCCCCCCCCCCCCCCCCCCTCCCATTAGCAGTGAAAATACCAATGTGAAAATAACAGTGAAAAGCATACCAATGCATACAAAAATACAGACATACAAAATTGCCAATGCAAAATTGAATGCGAAAATTGAATTGAAATTGAAAATCGAATGCAAAATGTGTAATGAAATTGTATCTAAGTTGAACCCAGGTGTTATGCTCTCTCCAACCACTGAGAGGCGTCTATAAGAACTCGGACAACCATCGCTCCGGATCATTCCTGTGACATATAATCTGTGACAGCGTAGACTCGAATGGTGCGTACATTTAGATGATCCAGGCTTGCTTGCACTGATTGTCAATTGCTGGACTTCTCCTTGATTATATAATCCTGATATATTGCATGATCGTATTTTTACAGCTGTTGCCAGAGATCGAATTTGTATTAAACCTATCATTGGGACAATGTTGTGGATTTGACTTCTTACAACAAAATGCATACAAGAATATTAACCACAAGTCAAGGCGAGTAGGCCCCTTTCGAACTCTGGATGATCGTCAGGGTGCAAAGCCGCCACACGGCTCCACTGGTGGTGCTGCAACAGCATTATGGGGTTCAGCCTCAGGGAGTGGTGCAAAGCCGCCACACGGCTCCACCGGTGGTGCTGCAACAGCGTTATGGGGTTCAGCCTCAGGGAGTGGTGCAGTACTATCTGCGGCAACAATGTCACTGTTCACAGGTTCAGGAAGTGGCGAGATATCATTTGTGAAAATGACAGGATCACAGGACCGATACCGGACATGATCAAGGTGCCTCCGGACGACTCGATTGTCCTCTAGTTTGATAATGTAGGACAACGGTCCCTCATTTTTGTGAACCCGCCCTGGTAACCAAACCATTCCGTGACCAAAGTTTCTCACAAACACCGGGTCCCCGACCTTTATAGAGCACAGTACAGCATGTTTGTCATGGTGAAGTCTCTGTTTCCACTGATTTTGATACACAACTGACACCACATCTGGTCTTAGACAATCCAGTCGTGTACGCAAACGTCGTTTCATCAGCAGCTCAGCCGGTGTCACCCCTGTCGTTGTGTGGGGAGTGATGTGGTGAGCGAAAAGCACACGTGATAGTCTGGTCTGAAGGCTTCCGCCGGGTATCTTACTTAAACCAGACTTGACAAAACTCACAGAGCTTTCAGATAGTCCATTTGAAGCTTGATGGTGTGGGCTCACAAACTTGTGAATTATACCATTCAGGCGGGTGAATTCAGTGAATTCAGAACTTGAGAAACAGGTTCCATTGTCAGTGACTATCAAGCATGGCAAACCATGAGTGGCAAAGCACTGGCGCAGCCTCTCTATGGTAGCGTGTGAGGTTGCTGTATGTATTACATAGGCGTCGATCCATTTAGTGTGAGCGTCCGTAACAACAAGGATCATACGGCCTTCGATGGGTCCAGCATAGTCAAGCTGAATCCTCTGCCATGGTTCAGTGGGCCATTCCCAGGGGTGTAATGGTGCCTTAGCAGGGGCGTTTCAACTGCTTTGGCATGGATAACAATGTTTCACACACTGTTCGATGTCAGAGTCGAGGTGAGGCCACCAGACATAGTTCCGTGCCAGCGATTTCATTCTTACAATGCCTGGATGACAATCGTGAAGCTGGTCCAAAATCTTTGTGCGCAAGTTTGGGGGAATGACCACTCGGCATCCCCACAGCAAGCAGCCATTCTCGACACTTAGTTCATTTTGCCTGACCTTGTAAGAATTCAATTCAGGGTCAGCATCGCATAGAAGGCCCTACCCATGCCCAGTAGCACGAATGACCTTGGAAAGAAGTGGGTCACGCCTGGTGTAGGTCCATATCTGGTTGGCATCAATTGGGTTGTCATTCAAAAAGTCCATCAGAGATATCACGCTGCCAGGTAGAGGGGGGTCAAACACTGTGTCCGGAAGTGGTAGGCGACTCATGGCGTCTGCATTTGAAATTGTGGAGCCAGGTCTGTACGTAATATCGTAATCATAAGCCGAGAGTGAAAGTGACCAGCGTATGATCCGAGGCGGTAAGACCTCTGAGGTAGCCTTTGATGGACCAAACAAACTAATCAGTGGCTTGTGGTCCGTGTAAATCGTGAAATGCCGACCGAAAACGTACTGGTGAAACTTCTTAACTCCAAATACAATGCCGAGTCCTTCTTTGTCCAACTGACTGTAGTTCTTCTCAGCAGGAGACAGTGTACGAGATGCGAATGCTATTGGTCTCTCGGTGTGATCTGGCATGATGTGTGACAGAACAGCACCAACCCCGTACTGACTCGCATCACACGACAGGACCATGTCTTTGTCTGGGTCGTAGTGAACTAGCACATTTGAAGACCGCAGCATGTCTTTTGAACCCTGGAAGGCTGCTGACTCCAGAATGTCCCATTTCCAGCTGATGCCTTTTTTTAACAGGCAATACAGTGGGCCCAGCATGGTAGCAATGTTTGGGATATACCTGCTGTAGTACTGCAGCATGCCAATGTATGCCTTGAGTTCAGTAATGTTTGTCGGGGCAGGGGCGTCTTTGATTTCTCTGATCTTCTCTTCTGTGAGATGTAAGCCTTCGGCATCGATACGATGGCCCAAATAGGTCACCAACGGAACCATGAACTCGCACTTGTCTCTCCGCAGGTGTAGTCCAGAGTCGGAAATAATACGTAGCACACGTTCGAGGTTGTCCAGATGATGAAGCTCTGAGCGGCCAGTGACTAGGATGTCGTCTTGGTAAACAACAACGTGTGGTTCAGCAGCGAACAGGCTGTCCATACAGCGTTGGTAGATTCCTAGCGCCGATTTGACACCAAAACTCAGGCGGTTGTATCTGTAGAGCCCCCGATGCGTGTTGATGGTGAGATATTCTTTGGAATCCTCATCCAGAACGACTTGTAGGTAGGCCGATCTCATGTCGAGCTTGGTAAAGGACTGTCCTCCGCCCAGTTTTGCATATAAGTCATCGATCCTTGGAATGGGATATTTGTCCAAGGTGGAACATTTGTTGATTGACATTTTGTAATCCCCACAAAGGCGTATCGACCTGTCTGCCTTCACAACAGGAACAACTGGAGCAGCCCAATTTGAGTACTGAACTGACTCAATGATACCTAACTTTTCCAGTCTGGCTAATTCTGCACTAACTTTTTCTTGCAATGTGAGAGGGACTGGGCGTGCTTTGCAGAAAATTGGCTACACATCTTTCTCAACATTGAGCTTGGCAGTGAAGCCCTTCAATGTCCCGAGTTCATCCTTGAAGATGTCCGGGTATCTCCCGAGGAGGTGCTGCAGTACAGTTGGTGGCTTGGAAGGCTGTAGTTGGTGGATGTGTTCCCAATTGAGTTTGACAACATCGAGCCAGTTTCGCCCGAGAAGTGTGGGTCCATCCCCAGGGACGACCAAGAGTTGTAATTGGTGAGTGTTGTTTCCGTAGGTTACTGTGACATCTGTTACATATTTATGTGAATGTATGGGAATTACCATCCAGGTCTTTGCTTATCCATGTGTAGTAGATTAAGGGTTGTTGTGGTTGGAGGGTCAGGAGCCCTTCTGAAAAGAGGCCGGAAACGGAAGAGGAAAAACACGAGGAAGAAAAGCGACGATTCTTCTTCCTCGCCCCGCTCCGACGAAAGGTGGGATCGACCTTGCGCTGCGTGGAAAAGCGGCGTTCCGAAGCCCGTCTGGCGAGAGGAGTTACCGGGACGTGTACCTACCCGGTGGAGACGTCAAGGTGACGTGGGGCCGTGCATCGACCCCGCGTCTGGCACCGTTCGCGGCACCGTCTAAACAGACGCGTACGGGTCGCACGTTGGGGCCTAACACGCCTTGCAAGCGGCGTGGGGCTTTTGGCTTGCTTTACCGTACCCGCTTCGCGTGGCCACGAGGGGCTGCAGCCGCGGTGCCTGGTACAATACCTGCCCGGTGGAAACACGTCCACCCGGGGTTCGTTCAACCGCCCGAGTGCGGCGACGCCGACCAGCATCTCGGTCAGGAGGGGCCCAGAGACATTGTGAGGGGCAGAGACCAAAAGGGGGTCGTGAGTACAGAAGTGGACACACATATATAAGATGGCCATCTTAATCATATAGGGAATTGATTGTGGATTGGGAATTGTTGATGGTTGTTTGTTGTTGATTGCTCGGGGAATATCCGTGATTGTATCATTGAAATCGTATGATATCCTTACCCTGGAAATATATCATTGCACATCAGTTTCTCTTGGGTGGAATTCATAGGGATTGCGTTGCGAAAGCGCATATATATAATACTACTTTCTGGCGAAGGTCCTCTCACGGTCCGGGGGTCACCGAGACCAGGTAGTCACCGAGGGGACCACGTAACAGAATTGGGGGCTCGTCCAAATTACGATTTCACAATTGGGTCTACGTCCGGGATCTAAAAGTGTATTTGTATAAAATAATAAAATAATATTTTTATTAATTAAAATTTATTAATTAAGTATTAATTGGTAAATTTTTGGGGAAATTGGGGTAAAGTCTTGGGTGAAGGTTAACAGGTGTTAACGATAGTCACCATGGCGTTTGTGGCACAGAAGTTTGCGGTAACACCGAGTGAGGCACAGTTCCGAGCGTTACTAAAGTCGGACCTCTTGAAATTGGCCAAACATTTTAACTTGGAGGTCCGAACTAATTTGAGGAAGGCAGAGTTGCAGACCACGGTGATACAGTCTATGGTGGGATAAGGAACATGGGACGAGTTAGCCTGGCAGTGGCTACCCGAAGAACCAGAAGACGTTGAGCTCCGGAAACTGGAGTTGCAATTACGGAGCCAGGAACGGATCAAAGAAGAAGAAAGGAAAGCAGAAAAGGAAAGAGCAGAAGAAGAAAGGAAAGCAGAAAAGGAAAGAGCAGAAGAAGAAAGGAAAGCAGAAGAGAGGAGAGAAGAGAAACAAGCAGAGGAAAGGAGAGTGGAACGAGAACTCCAGGAAAGGTTAGCAGAAGAAGAAAGGAAAGCAGAAAAGGAAAGAGCAGAAGAAGAAAGGAGAGTGGAACGAGAACTCCAGGAAAGGTTAGAAAGGATGAAAACAGAGGAAAGGAAAGCAGAAGCAGAGGA
Source organism: Myxine glutinosa (assembly GCF_964187855.1). Classification (NCBI taxonomy): domain Eukaryota; kingdom Metazoa; phylum Chordata; class Myxini; order Myxiniformes; family Myxinidae; genus Myxine; species Myxine glutinosa. The sequence continues at coordinate 114,190,331 of NC_136272.1, read as the reverse complement.
GAGGAGAGCTGCAAGGGAACTCGAAGCAGAGGAGAGAAAAGCGGAAAGGGAATTAAAGGAACGTGACATGGAGCTTCAGCAAGAAATCAAATTCAAGGAGCTGGAGTTAATGAGAGAACGGGGAGAGGCACCACCCTTGCTGACGGGGTCGACACCTAACCAAAAAACCTGGGATGTGGGCAGACATGTGAGGCTGGTTCCACCGTTCAGTGAAAAGGAAGTCGCGAAATTTTTTCCACACTTTGAGAAAGTGGCTCGACAATTAAACTGGCCGGAGGAGGCCTGGACCATACTCGTGCAAAGTGTGCTGGTGGGGAAAGCTCAGGAAATTTATTCGGCGCTACCAATGGACCAATGTGCAGATTATGAGGTACTGAAGAAGCACATCCTCAAAGCCTATGAGTTGGTTCCGGAAGCTTACAGGCAAAAATTCAGGAATGTCAGGAAGAGGGAGAGTGAGACCCATGTGGAGTTTGCCAGAGTGAAAGAAAACATGTTTGATCGGTGGTGTGAGTCAAAAGGAGTCGGGAAAGACTTCGAAACATTGCGGGACTTGATCCTGGTGGAGGAATTCCAGCAGTGTGTCCACGAGGACATCAAAGTGTACCTGCAGGAAAAGAAAGTACCAAAGTTGTGGGACGCAGCCACCATGGCAGATGATTATGCCTTAACCCACCGAATAGGGGTCCACGAACCTAACTCCTCGCCTAGATCTCCGCAGGGGAGGTGGGGAACAGCAGGTGCGGAGAACGACCATACATGGCGGCGGCCTCGAGAGGATTATGGGGACAACGCGGATACCCCACCTGTTCGAAATCAGAGGGATGCGGGCCCAAGACAAACTTATAGTTTGGGGGGCCCGAGGCAGACCACGAGTTTTTCCTCCAGGCCTACTTGCGCTTTTTGCAAGAAACCTGGACACTTGATGTCCAGTTGTTACTGCCTAAAAAGGGAAGACCCAGAGCGGAGTCCGACTATTACGACTCCAAATGCAATGGCCATTGTGAGAAATCGCCATCAAAAGGGTTACCAACCATTTATTTCAGAGGGGTTTGTGTCACGGGATGGAGCCTCGACTAACCGGAGACCGTTTAGGATATTGAGGGACACAGGGGCACATCAATCTTTAATGCTTGAAGGCATTTTGCCATGGTCCGAGGAGACGGCAACGGGGGATAGTGTTCGTTTACAGGGGATCGGGGGCGGTGTTAGTGCTCCACTTCATGTCATCCATTTGGAGTCCGATTTGGTGTCAGGACCGGTCACCGTCGGTTTACAAGCCACGCTTCCTGTAGAAGGTGTATCTGTGGTTATCGGGAATGATTTGGCCGGGGGTCAAGTTTATGGTAACCTGAGGGTTGGTAAAGAGCCCAGCAGGGAAAATAACACCACACCAGCTCGGGATGGCGACAAAAGTACCAAGTTATTTGTAGGGGGACTGAACTTCAAAACAGAGGAAGAAGTTCTGACCTCTGTCTTCAACAGATATGGGCCGCTGGTGGAAGTGCGGTTGGTAAGAGACAGGGAAACGCAACAGTCAAGAGGGTTCGGCTTTGTCACGTTTGCAAGCACAAAAGACGCCAGAGAGGCAGAGAAGAATTGGAATGGCAAGGATTTGGAGGGTCGGACCATAACAGTAGGGAAGGCATTTCGTAGGCGTCGAGAGGTCTACAGGAGAGTACAACTGGGCGGTAGTTTTGGTGGTGGCCGCAATCAATATTATTATGGAGGCTCCCTGAGTTACGGCAGCTCCCGAAGGAAGGATTGTCAAAGTAGTGGCCGAGAAGGAGACCGCTATTCATGGGACTACAGGGACAAGTGGTCCCACCATAATTATTAGGGAAGTTCTGAGAAGTTGAAGCACTGAATGCGGCGGAGCCGCCGAGCCAAGATTCCTACACGGATTAACCGTGAACGCCGTTCCTAAAGGCGTCCATGTAGTGAACTTTCATGCACGGACTAACCGTGAACTCCACGTTCCTCAAGGCGCCCATGTAGAGAACTTTCCTGCACGGACTAACCGTGAACTCCACGTTCCTAAAGGCATCCATGTAGTGAATACTCGGCTTGGCCTCCCGGAAAAAGTGCTATCGAGTTGCGTAACTTTGGATCTTTGATCAACCCCTTAACCTTCATTCACAAGAAACTGACGGTCAAAGTCAGAGGGTCATGAGATGGAGTTTGATTTGGCAGGGACAATGTCGTTGCTGGTGCTTAGTCCAGAGTGAGTAATCTGGAGGGGTTGTGGTGAAATTTTGGTTGCTTTATTTTTAAGTGATAACTGTGCCCGGGGGGAACTGATAATGTGGGGGGGTTGAGTTATCTGGTTTGTTTCTCCAAATTGGCCGGCAAAGAAAGTTTTCGCTGGGTTCAAACTTTCTTTCTTGAAGGGGGGGAGTGTTACATATTTATGTGAATGTATGGGAATTACCATCCAGGTCTTTGCTTATCCATGTGTTGTAGATTAAGGGTTGTTGTGGTTGGAGGGTCAGGAGCCCTTGTGAAAAGAGGCCGGAAACGGAAGAGGAAAAACACGAGGAAGAAAAGCGACGATTCTTCTTCCTCGCCCCGCTCCGACGAAAGGTGGGATCGACCTTGCGCTGCGTGGAAAAGCGGCGTTCCGAAGCCCGTCTGGCGAGAGGAGTTACCGGGACGTGTACCTACCCGGTGGAGACATCAAGGTGACGTGGGGCCGTGCATCGACCCCGCGTCTGGCACCGTTCGCGGCACCGTCTAAACAGACGCGTACGGGTCGCACGTTGGGGCCTAACACGCCTTGCAAGCGGCGTGGGGCTTTTGGCTTGCTTTACCGTACCCGCTTCGCGTGGCCACGAGGGGCTGCAGCCGCGGTGCCTGGTACGATACCTGCCCGGTGGAAACACGTCCACCCGGGGTTCGTTCAACCGCCCGAGTGCGGCGACGCCGACCAGCATCTCGGTCAGGAGGGGCCCAGAGACATTGTGAGGGGCAGAGACCAAAAGGGGGTCGTGAGTACAGAAGTGGACACACATATATAAGATGGCCATCTTAATCATATAGGGAATTGATTGTGGATTGGGAATTGTTGATGGTTGTTTGTTGTTGATTGCTCGGGGAATATCCGTGATTGTATCATTGAAATCGTATGATATCCTTACCCTGGAAATATATCATTGCACATCAGTTTCTCTTGGGTGGAATTCATAGGGATTGCGTTGCGAAAGCGCATATATATAATACTACTTTCTGGCGAAGGTCCTCTCACGGTCCGGGGGTCACCGAGACCAGGTAGTCACCGAGGGGACCACGTAACACATCACACGACCCGCGGGCTTGTATTGACTCACCAGTATACGTGGTGAGTTGGATCGGGGACCAATGGAGGCTGGGTTGTTCACAATTCCCCCACAGGTTACGGAAAGCTGCTTTGCTCATGAGTGAGACGGCAGCACCCGTGTCTATCTCCATTTCCACATTCCGTCCATCTATATCTACTATAACCAGTATTGGAGTAGACTGTCTGCCAGACTTTGTGTGGAGAAGGTCATACGACTGAACTCTGTGGCTAGGGCTGTCTCCATCAGTCACATCTTCTTGGTTAGGCTCTGAGTCAAGGAGGTGGGTTTTGCATTCCTCTCTCCTTGCCCTCCGTTTTCGAGACAAGCACGCAGAGGCGATATGACCCACCTTGTGGCAGTAGTTGCAAGCAGCATTCTTGAAATGGAACGTAGTGGGAGAATGCTCCCCATTGCAGCAGAAACATTTTCCAGCACCAGCTGCCAAGCAGTTTCCAGGTGTTTTGGCGTCGGATTTTCGGTTCGGATGTTGTCCCACCCGGTTGACAGATGACAGGTCAGCACGAGGCTGGTAAGTGATGGAGCGTGCAATATCTGCAGCATTTTTGTCTGCACACTCCATTGCGATAGCAATGTCCTTTGCACTGGAAAATGTCAGAGTCCGTTCAGCAAGTAGGCGCCGGCGAATTCGATCTTGCTCCACTCCCACTACGAGCAAGTCCCTTAGCATGTCGTCGAATGTAGCACCAAACTGGCAATGCTGGGCAAGGTGTTTCAGGTGAGCTATGAATGCCGAAATGGACTGCGTTGAGGTTTGGCGGCACATGTAAAAATTGAATCGACTCACAATGACTGAGGGTGTAGGTTCGCAGTGCTCCTTCATAGCTGCCACAAGCTCGGCGTGTGTTAAATCCATCGTGGTCCTGGGCATGGTGAGGTTCTTCAGAATAGTAAACGTCTCTCTGCCGCATACCGACATCAGGATTGCTTTCTTCCTGGCATCATCCTCAATACCGTTAGCTTGGTAGTAATACTGTAGACGCTCAATGTACGCCTCCCAGCTTCCTTCGCGTGGGTTGAACTCGTCAATCCGGCCATAGGACATGGTGCTCAAGTAGCGTATGCCGTGAAATAACGAGTTGGTAGGCCAACAGCTAACTGCAATAGCTCAGCTTGCTTTGCACGCGCTCACCAGAATCGCATCCTCGTCGCCATGTAATGTATCAGGCTGGGGAGACAGTTTGAGTGCACCATCAGTCATTTATTGCGCAGCCGGGAAAACCACAAGCGCCTAGCATAGGCCCAGCTTCCTCTGCCAAGCCGTATGCCCCGCCTCCTTTATATCCGCCTTCCGGTTTAATCCCATGCAATACATAACACATACAGTGAAGTTGTTCCATAAATCCACACAGGACAATACAGTTCCATACAGTGAAGTTGTTCCATAAATCCACACAGGACAACACAGTTCCATACAGTGAAGTTGTTTCGTAAATCCATTCAGGACAATACAGTTCCATACAGTGAAGTGAAGTTTTGCTGGAAACAAGCACAATACACACTATTTGATGAAACACATACGTTCCTGCATGAGAATAGCGACTTGCAATCAAAAAAAAAACTTGCACTTTTGTGTCAAAACTGCTTCTATTTGGCAAACAAGATTGGTTTTGCACGAAAAAGGTTTCTTGTCAAATATGTGTTATGATTAATGATGACTGGTTTCGTAAAGCTGGGTGGTCTAGTAATGCTGGGTGGTTTAGTAACTACTTTACTTTTGTAACTACTTTAGACATACTTACTTTATCATGAACTACAAAGAAATGATGAGACAATGGACAATGATGTGGCGTTTGGGAGTTGAACCTGGGTTTCCTCCACATCATGAGCCAGAGGTTCAGCGGGGATATGGCTGACAAGACGTTAAAGATGCGATGTCTGTTAAGGGTTGGACTCCTCTACTTTGGGGTGGCAATTCCTCATCACAAACCAAATTTGGGAGTTAAAAATTCATTACTCTTTAACCCAGCAGGCAGGTCTCTGACGTCGTTAATCATGGAAGCTGCTCTGAACTCTGACCTTCAGGAGGGTGTGCAAAACGTACAAGCGTTAAACAGGGGAGAGTAGGAATCTCGGATGCATCGATGAATGAACGAAGACGTATCTGTGACTGAGTGAGGCTCAGGTGTCGCCGCCTAGGTTGACTCTTCAGCAAATTGACCGATACAACACCTGAGCAAAGGGCCATAAATATGTAAACAGAGCAGCGAGACAGCAGGTTGAGCTAAACTCGGACTCAGACGGGGCTGATCATGTATTTCGTGTTACAACGTTATGGTTGTTGCTCAGGTGAGGTTGCTGATGTGTGATCCCAGAATTCCATGCTGGGAAACCTTTTGGGTTTCCTTCTGTATATTTTTACGTTTCTTCTGCTGCACGTTTGCATTTTTTCAGTGATAATTTTGACGTCATAGGTCACGTGGTACAGGCGCCATCTGGGAAAACGCAAAAACTTTGGACCTCTATATCTACACTTAAAATCTCCATAAGCAAATAATTTAAACGTGGCTCATTGTAAAGTTCTCCGCTAGGGGAATAACATATGTTAACAATGACATCACCAGTGCCTTTATTATGACGTCATAATTCGATACGTACAAAGCTTCTTCTGATCAGTTTGAAATTTCTTGAGCGTGATCGATGCAAAAATTCTAGTGGAGAATGTAAACTTACCATGGGCACGTGGTTCGGCAGCCATATTGCATTGAACATAAAAACTTTTAAAATCGTCTTCTCCAGAAACACTGACCAGATCAATGCGAAATTTCATGCACATGATTTGCTGGACTTGGGAAATATAGGGTGATCATGAATAAATCACAAGTCACATGGTCTGGAAGGTATGATTTTTTAAAAAGATTAACCTTTAAAACAACTCCATAATGGCTGGATAGATCGAGTGAAAACTTCACAAACAGGTTCCCCAAAACTTTGGGATACCACGGTATTTTCGAATAAATCATGGGTCACATGGTCTGGCAGCCATGGCAGATCAAAGGGAAATAAAGAAATAAAGAAATAATTATTTATCTCAAAACACAAAAGCTATTCAAGTCAAACTTTACAAGTATGAACTAGTCGTCAAGGGGAATACATGTTTAAAATTTCAATGTGATCGGTCGCACGATCTGGCGGCCAGGTTTTTAAAAACATTTTAAGAGGAAGAAGACTTCATGGGTCACGTGTCCGATCAACGTGGGGTTGCATCAAAGTGGGGTTGCATCAAAGTGGGGTTGCATCAAAGTGGGGTTGCATCAAAGTGGGGCTGCATCAAAGTGGGGCTGCATCAAAGTGGGGCTGCATCAAAGTGGGGCTACATCAAAGTGGGGTTGTGTCAAATTGGGGTTGCGTCAAATTGGGGTTGCGTCAAATTGGGGTTGCGTCAAAGTGGGGTTGCGTCAAAGTGTGGTTGCGTCAAATTGGGGTTGCGTCAAATTGGGGTTGCATAAAAGTGGGGATGCATCAAATTGGGGTTGCATCAAATTGGGGTTGCGTCAAAGTGGGGTTGCGTCAAAGTGGGGTTGCATAAAAGTGGGGATGCATCAAATTGGGGTTGCATCAAAGTGGGGATGCATCAAAGTGGGGTTGCATCAAAGTGGGGTTGCATCAAAGTGGGGTTGCATCAAAGTGGGGTTGCATCAAAGTGGGGTTGCATTAAATTGGGGTTACATCAAAGTGGGGTTTCATCAAAGTGGGGTTGCATCAAAGTGGGGTTGCATCAAAGTGGGGTTGCATCAAATTGGGGTTGCATCAAATTGGGGTTGCATCAAATTGGGGTTGTATCAAACTGGGGTTGCATCAAATTGTGGTTGCATCAAATTGTGGTTGCATCAAAGTGGGGTTGCATCAAGTTGTGGTTGCATAAAATTGGGGTTGGATCAAAGTGGGGTTGCATCAAATTGGGGTTGCATAAACTTGGGGTTACATCAAAGTGCGGTTGCATCAAATTGGGGTTGCATCATAGTGGGGTTGCATCAAAGTGGGGTTGTGTCAAATTGGGGTTGCGTCAAATTGGGGTTGCGTCAAATTGGGGTTGCGTCAAATTGGGATTGCGTCAAATTGGGGTTGCGTCAAATTGGGGTTGCGTCAAAGTGGGGTTGCGTCAAAGTGGGGTTGCATCAAAGTGGGGTTGCATCAAAGTGGGGTTGCATCAAAGTGGGGTTGCATCAAAGTGGGGTTGCATCAAAGTGGGGTTGCATTAAATTGGGGTTACATCAAAGTGGGGTTGCATCAAAGTGGGGTTGCATCAAAGTGGGGTTGCATCAAATTGGGGTTGCATCAAATTAGGGTTGCATCAAATTGGGGTTGTATCAAACTGGTGTTGCATCAAATTGTGGTTGCATCAAATTGTGGTTGCATCAAAGTGGGGTTGCATCAAGTTGTGGTTGCATAAAATTGGGGTTGGATCAAAGTGGGGTTGCATCAAATTGGGGTTGCATAAACTTGGGGTTACATCAAAGTGCGGTTGCATCAAATTGGGGTTGCATCATAGTGGGGTTGCATCAAAGTGGGGTTGCATCAAAGTCAGATTGTATCAAAGTGAGGTTGCATCAAAGTGGGGTTGCATCAAAGTGGGGTTGCATCAAGTTGGGGTTGCATCAAAGTGAGGTTGCATCAAAGTGGGGTTGCATCAAATTGGGGTTGCATCAAAGTGGGGTTGCATCAAAGTGAGGTTGCATCAAATTGGGGTTGTATCAAAGTGAGGTTGCATCAAAGTGTGGTTGCATCAAATTGGGGTTGCATTAAAGTGGGGTTGCATCAAAGTGGGGTTGCATCAAAGTGGAACAAGCCATAATATTGTACTTTCTTGGAAATCTGTGTGTGACTTGTAAACTGATCTGTCTGGAGATGGGTTATAAAACCAGGGACGGAAGAATTAAGAGAGCGAGTGTAACAGATGCTGAGCCATTTCCACGCAGATTGTGGTGAACTCATCATGTGGGGATCTCAGTTTCAAATCCCATATAGCACGCGTTTGTCCATTGGTCTACTGATGCCCTACTAATTCATGTGAAAGTATACACTGATGTCTAATTGTGTCTTTGCCCTGCATGTGATGCACGTACAAGCCTATCCATGAACCTAAGATCATCGTCGAAAAAGAGGAGATAAATGTATGTGAATTGAGGACGATGAACATTGCATGAGCAACACGAGAACGGCACTCGGTAGGGAGCATACCTCCACCAGGCTCCACCAGGTTTGTATCCCACTGATAGGCTGGATCTGGATCAAACCAAAATCGAATCGGCTTGTTCTTGTCACATACCCAACTCATCCACCTGGTTTTGGCTTTATCTGTCCAAAACTTTTTCAGGTATCGTGCTATCATTTTTTGCTCTATCTCTTGATGGTGGAGAATCACTTTAAAAAATTATCTGATCTGGATCCGGATTCGGATCTTCACCAAAATTGAGTCATTTCCTTTCATGTCATATTACACCAACCTGTCCACAACGTTTTGTCTGAATCCGTCCATAACTTTTTGAGATATCGTGCTATGCATCGTTTTTGGCCCTTTCAATGGCGAAGAATCACTTTAAAACTTCTAGTATCCGGATCCAGATTCGGATCTTCACCAAAATCAAATATATTCGTCGTTGTCACACACCATTAAAACGAGAATAAAACTTCTAGTATCCAGATCCTTCACACACCATGCCCACCACATTTCGTCCGAATCCATCAACAACCTTTTGAGGTGTCCTGTTCACAAACAACCCAGACAGGAGTAAAAACATAACCACCTTCGGTGGTGGAGGTAACAAGGCATTATTTGGATGTTTGTGTGTGAGTGTGTGTGTGTTTGTATGTGTGTGTGTGTGTGTGTGTTTGTGTGTAAGTGTGTGTGAGTGAGTGTGTGTGTGTGTGTGTGTGTGTGTGTGTGTGTTTGTGTGTGTGTTTGTGTGTGTCGGGGTGGGTGTGGGTGTATGTGTGTGAGTGTGTGTGTGTGTGTGAGTGTGTGTGTTTGTGTGTGTGTGTTTGTGTGTGTGTGTGTGTGTGTGTGTGTGTGTGTGTGTGTGTGTGTGTGTGTGTGTGTGTGTAGGTGTATGTGTGTGAGTGTGTGTGTTTGTATGTGTGTGTGTGTGTGTGTGTGTGTGTGTGTGTTTGTGTGTGTGAGTGAGTGTGTGTGTGTGTGTGTGTGTTTGTGTGTGTGTGTGTGTGTGTGTGTGTGTGTGTGTGTGTGTGTGTGTGAGTGTGTGAGTGTGTGTGTGTTTGTGTGTGTGGGTGTGGGTGTATGTGTGTGAATGTGTGTGTGTGTGTGTGTGTTTGTGTGAATGTGTGTTTGTGTGTGTGTGATTGTGTGTGTGGGTGTGGGTGTATGTGTGTGCATGTGCTGTTCCCATTTGAGTACATTTCTAATCGATTTGTCGCAATAAAAAAGTAGTTTTCCATAATTTTGGCTATTTTTAATTCTATTTTTGATATTTCAGCTCTATTTTAAAAATATTATTTTCCAAAAAATTGCAAAAAAAAGGTTTTATTTCCTATTTTGTAATATTTTGGAGACTTTTGTGGTTGCAGTGCTATTTTGTCACTATTTTCCTGGATTTAGTTTTTTGCACCAACATTGTTGCTATTGTTAAACTTTTCCTTGCAATTCTTTTTTTGCTCTTTTAAAATAACCAAATATATATATATATATTTTTTTTTCAAAGCTGTTTTCATGACATGCTATATTTTCCAATTTTTTGTTATTCCAAAACTGGCTATTTAAAATATATATTTTCATATGGAAAAAAATAGGAATATATATATATATATTGTATGCTTTTCCCCCTATTTTCTCCTATTTTCCCCGTACTTTTTTGACTAGGGATAACTAATGATGCTGAGATACAAGGCTCAAAATGCACATTTGTCCCATCTTCTATGTCCTTGTCATTCATTTTTTTTCTTTTTTTACTAATATCCCCTAAATACCCTATCTGGCACGTGTGGGAGGTGGAGAAGCTACTCCACAGGTCTATAAATGGCACTTCCAAAACTGTGCGTTGTGACCGCTGGTGAGTTACAAAAGGTATCTGAGGAGGTCGCAGGAGCAAAGGAGAAGAAAACCAAACCCGTTTAAAGGAAATACGCCGACAGTTACGGTGCGTTCGGCTTTATTGCTTGTGGGCCTGAAAGGGAATAGGGCAATGCTTAAAAAATTGTAGGTGTTTTATTTCTAACTTCATCTTAAAGCTGTAAAACAAAATGGTCTGTCTGTATATAGAGCACCAGATTCGGTGGTGTAATGGGGGTCGAGTGCGCTCGGAGTCTGGGAGGGCGGCGGTTCAAACCCCGGCCGAGTTGTCCGAAAGACTTTAAAATGGTACTTGCTGCTTCATTACTTGATGTTGGGTATTTAAAAGGATAAGAACATGGTCAATTCCCATAGGTTGGCATCCATGGGAAGGAGGGAATTCCTACTGAGGAAATGCCTCGCTGAGTGCGGTGAGAAAGGCGGCATTAAAGCGCGGCGTTACGCGCGCTGCTTGTGAGCAAGGAGGAAGCGGACAAGCGGTAACATATAAACGTCTTTATTGTAAGACTACACTGTAACACTGTACTGTCCCGGGCTGGGCGCCTGGTGTATATCATGAGGCCACGCCTACCCCTGGTGCGTGGCCACCGCCCACTTGGTGCGCGGAATGATGTCACCACGCCAGTGGGCTTTTGTGTCCGCCACACGCGCCCCCCCAGAATTCCCACGCACCTGGAGGGCCAGTTTGCGGGGCAGACGAATGACCCGGCCGAAGCGCCCCCTGGCGATCGGCGGCGTCCGGGGTGCAGGGATGCCAGGTGGGATGCCCCTGGCTGCCCCTGGGATGGGTGCAGGACCGGGGGGCGGCGTGGCGGCGGGGCTGGGCGGTGCCGGGGGTCCGCCCGCAGGAGGGCGGCCCCGACGTGGGGGTCGGGCCACTGGCGGTGGATGGTCCACATCGAGGTGGGCCGGCTTGAGGCGGTCTACCGAAACGCGGTCAGGAGTACCGCCGATGTCCAGGGTGAAGTGCTTCGCCCCGGTCTCCAGCACGCGGAAAGGCCCGTCGTATGGGGGCCGCAGTGGTGTCCGATGGGCATCGTGGCGGACGAAGACGTACTCCGCCGTGCGAAGCTCCGGGGCGACGTGCGTCGGTGGGTGCCCGTGGCATGCCGTTGGCACCGGGGCGAACCTCTGGGCGGTCTCTTGTAGAGCGGAGCGCTGCTGTGCCGCGGACCATGGTGCCGTGGAGTCGGGGAGGAACTCGCCCGGCACCCGCAGCGGTTGCCCGAAGACCAATTCCGCCGCGGATGCGCGCAGGTCCTCCTTGGGCGCCGTCCGGAGGCCCAGCAGGACCCAGGGGAGCCTGTCGACCCAGCCGCCGTCGCGGAGGGTGGCCCGGAGCGCGGCCTTCAATGAGCGGTGAAATCGCTCACACAGGCCGTTAGCCTGGGGATGGTAGGCCGTGGTTCGGTGCAGCCGGACCCCGAGCCCCTGCGCAACCGCCCCCCAGAGCTCCGAGGTGAACTGGGGGCCGCGGTCGGATGAGATGTCTGAGGGGGCGCCGAACCGGGCGACCCAGGTGGCGATGAAAGCCTGCGCGACATCGGCCGCCGTTGTCGACGCCAAGGGCACGGCCTCCGGCCACCGGGTGGTGCGGTCCACCATGGTGAGGACGTAGGTGAAACCCCGCGAGGGGGGCAGAGGTCCCACCAGGTCCACGTGGACGTGGTCAAACCGGCGTTCCGGCACCGTGAACGGGGCCAACGGGGCCTGGGTGTGCCGGTGCACCTTGGCGCGCTGGCACGCGATGCACGTCCTGGCCCAGCCGCGGACGGCCTTCCGGAGGCCATGCCAGACGAACTTGTCGGCGATCAGCCTTTGGGAGGCCCTCGCGCCCGGGTGGGACAGGCCGTGGATGGCGTCAAACACCTGGCGCTGCCAGCCCACGGGCACGATGGGGCGAGGACGCCCGAGGGAGACGTCGCACAAGAGGGCCGCGCCCGCGCCGTCAAACGGCACCTCGGTGATGCGGAGGCCCGTGACGGCGGTCCGCAAGGCCTGGACGTCGGGGTCAGCGGCCTGGTCCGCTGCCATCCGGGCATAGTCGATGCCGAGGTGGACTGCGTGGGCGACGGCCCGGGAAAGGCAATCCGCCACCGGGTTGTCCTTCCCCGCGACGTGCTGGATGTCCGTCGTGTACTCGGACACGGCCGAGAGGTGACGCTGCTGCCGGGCCGACCACGGCTCGGTGACTTTGCCCATCGCAAAGATCAGCGGCTTGTGGTCGACGAAGGCAGTGAACGCCCGGCCCTCGAGCAGATGGCGGAAGTGCCTGACCGCCAAGTGAAGTCCGAGCAACTCGCGGTCGAAGGTACTGTAACGGCGTTCGGGCGGGCGAAGCTGCCGGCTATAGAACGCCAGCGGTTGCCAAGCTCCACGCACCCATTGCTCATGCACTGCGCCCACCGCGTAGTCCGAGGCATCGGTGGTGAGGGCGATCGGTGCATCGGGCGCCGGGTGCGCGAGCATGGTGGCGTTAGCCAAGGCGAGCTTCGCGCCCGTGAACGCCGTGTCCATCTGCTCGGTCCAGGTAACGTCGCCTTTGCCCGGCTTACCTCGGAGAGCTTCGTGCAGGGGGCGCAGGAGCTGGGCGATACGGGGCAGGAACCGATGGTAAAAGTTCACCATGCCCAGGAACTCCTGCAGCCCTCTGATCGTGCGGGGGCGCGGAAACCCCTTCACCGCCTCCACCTTGGCCGGTAGGGGGACGGCTCCGTGCCTGGTGACACGGTGCCCCAGAAAATCGATTGTGGCGGCGCCGAACCGGCACTTTGCGGGGTTCACAATCAGGCCATGCTGGCCCAGGCGTTCGAAGAGCGTGCGGAGGTGGCGTAGGTGCTCTTCGCGGGACGCGCTGGCGACGAGGATATCGTCCAGGTAAACGTAGACAAAATCCAAGTCGCGCAGGACGCTGTCCATCAGTCGCTGGAACGCCTGAGCCGCATTCTTCAGACCGAAGGGCATGCGCAAGAACTCGAAGAGTCCGAATGGCGTGATGACCGCCGTCTTCGGGACGTCCTCCGGCCTGACGGGGACCTGATGGTAGCCGCGTATGAGGTCCACCTTCGAGAAGAAGGACCTGCCCGCCAAACGGGCGGAAAAGTCCTGAATGTGGGGGACGGGGTAGCGGTCGGGAGTCGTGGCGTCATTGAGACGGCGATAGTCCCCGCACGGTCGCCATCCCCCGCCGGGCTTCGGCACGATGTGCAGCGGCGACGCCCAAGCGCTCTCTGAGCGCCGAACGATGCCGAGTCGCTCCAGGGTAGCGAACTCCGCTTTTGCCACCGCCAGCTTCGTCGGCTCGAGGCGGCGTGCCCGGGCGTAGACCGGTGGCCCGACGGTGGGGATGTGATGGGCCACCCCGTGCTTGACGGCCCCCGCCGAGAAGGTGGGCCGCGTGAGGGCCGGGAAGCCGGCGAGGAGGCGGGTGAATGCGTCCGCTGCCGGAAGCGTACAGACCAACGTGGCCGGAACCGAATCGTTCGGCAAGCCGCTTGGCAAGCCGCTCGTTGAGCTGGGCAACGCACAAGCGAGCGAGCTGAACGTCTCGGCCTGGACAAGCCGTCTGCGCTTGACGTCGACCAGGAGCCCATTAGCGCACAGGAAGTCCGCGCCAAGCAGTGCCATGGGCACGTCGGCGGTGACGAACGTCCATCGGAAAACCTGCCCTCCAAACCGCAGAGAGAGGCAGCGTTTTCCGTACGTACGGATGGGCGTCCCGTTCGCGGCAAGCAGCGCGGGGCCCCCACCCGCGGCGTGCTTGTCTGACGTGCCGGCGGGAATGACACTCACCTGCGCTCCCGTGTCGCACAGGTAACGGCGCCTGGAGAAGGTGTCCGTTATGAACAGCAGGCTGTTCGAATGGCCGGCGCTCATCGCCACTATTGAGCGCCGGCCCGGGCGTTTCCCGACCCGTTGAAGGAGCACGGCGGATGACACCGCCGAGCTTCGTGGCCGAACTTGGCGTGGAACCAGCACCAGGTGGTGGAGCTGGAGGAGCGCGGCTGGCTCCGCCAGGCCGGTGGAGTTGGCGGGTTTCCCCGCGGTGGCGGTTTTCGCCGCGGCGGTGGGCGGGGCGTGGCGGCGTTCACGAGGTGCATATCAGCATGCTGCTGAACATCAGCGTGCTGTAGAAGCTGATGCTGTGGAACATGCTGCTGAACATCAGCGTCGAGGGCCGTGACGGCCACGCCGACGCTCGCCCGCATGTCCGAAGCGGCGAAGTACCTGTCCGCCTCGGCCGCCAATGCTCGGGGTTCCGTTAGCTCGGTCCCGGCCAACACGAGGCGGACCTGCGCTGGAAGTTGGCGCCGGAAAAGCGCCCGGAATAGCGAACCGGGGGCTTCGTCGCCCAACAGTGACAGCATATGGTCCATTCGGACCGACGGGCGCGTCTCACCGAGCTCGGGGAGATCCAGGAGGCGGTCGGCCCGTGCGTCGTCCGTAAGGCCGAACGTGGCTAGGAGTAGCCGCTTGAGTGCCTCGTACTTGTGGCCGTTCGGTGGGTGGCGAAGGACGGACACAACTCGAGCGGCCGTGCCGGGCCCGAGGGAGGCGACGACGTGGCAATAGCGCGTGTCATCGCCGGTGAGGCGCCGAAGCTGAAATTGGGCTTCGGCCTGGACGAACCAGACTTCGGCCTGAGCCTCCCAAAATTCCGGAAGTTTGACGAAGTCGGCCATGGCGATGGCGTCGCGTGTGGAAGGATCGCTCCAGCAGATCCAACGTCGAGGGTCACCAGTAAAGCGCGGCGTTACGCGCGCTGCTTGTGAGCAAGGAGGAAGCGGACAAGCGGTAACATATAAACGTCTTTATTGTAAGACTACACTGTAACACTGTACTGTCCCGGGCTGGGCGCCCGGTGTATATCATGAGGCCACGCCTACCCCTGGTGCGTGGCCACCGCCCACTTGGTGCGCGGAATGATGTCACCACGCCAGTGGGCTTTTGTGTCCGCCACAGCATCATCGTTGTGGCTTCGCTGGTACCCAGCGTGCTTCCGGGAAGTGATGGCACTTCCTGCAAGCTCAGTGGCTGTTTTTGTCTCACCAAACAGTCCTGTGCTGTGTCTTGCATATTCGTCTGTATGTCCATGTGTGCGAGACTTGTGCGTGGCAGCTCCACTATGAACCTTAGATCCTGTAAAAAAAAAAACAAGAAGCAGATTGTCGAGTCTGGAGAGGAGGAGCATTCACTGACGAGGGCTTGTATTTGCTCCTTTTACTGGATGAGTTGCCTTCCAAGGAGGAGGACATTAAGCCCATCAAAGCTTGAACAACGGTTGCCAGCCTATTGTTGTTTGTCCTATTGGCCTATTGGTACCATGTATGTTTTTCAAACTGCCGCACTGAGCATGGATCCCAGAAAATGTTCCTGCCTGTAAAGGTAAAGGTGGTTTCAGGTAAGTAGAGAACATTTGGGAACCCTGACCTTATGAGTTAGGACAGGTATATAAATATACCTAAAACCAAGGACAAATATACCTTATGACTTAGTATACAAAAAATAATAACAATAAAAAAAGGAGGAAAAGTTTTTTTTTTTCAGCCAATTTATCTGACTCTGGTCCATCGTTGTCCGAGTGCATTCCCCAAATGGCCCTCACCATTCCAAGTTCATTTCCACACCATCTGCCCAAGCACCTGCCTGGCAGGTGTGCACAAGCGCATTATGTGCGCGGTGCATATGTCAACCTGAAGTTGATATAGAACTTTATGAGCAGATGATGCTGAATGAGATTTTACAGGATTTATTACAATTTACAACCTCAGTGCAGCGAGTTTAAATTGGACACATTGCCATGATGGCCGAGAAAACCTCTCCAGCTGTCCAGGTTTGCAAGATGAGCATTGGTCTCCCATTGCAGATTCAGAGATACCTCCTCCAGAAGAATGTCGTCATACTATAAAACTGTGTGCACTTTAAATATGGTGGATGGTTAAACATGAGAAAGAAACAAAGGGATGAGGTAGTCATGAGTAACGGTAAAGTGGATGCACAAAGATGTTTTACTTGGCCTGGGACTGAAGCAGGGACCTCATCATAGACCGGATTGTGCTGTTTACAGGTGCACAGGTGCATAAGCATTGGCTTCATTTGAGAAAAAGTTATTTTTACACCTCAATCTTCACATCCTACTTTCCATTTCTTAAACTCCTTTGTACCCCCAAAATGTACAACTCTGCAGTGTATGACAATTCAGGCGTTCACGAGTGTGACTGCTCATGCAGCAGACTGTGACATGCACGTGCCGGTGGCCACGGATGACGTCATAGGTGAAGTAAAGAGTCCGGAAAAGGAGAACATTACCAAATCCTCACAAGCAGCCATTCTACCATCAGCGAAATGTCAAAAACACATCAGGGTGTCATTAGAGGAAAAATGAGGACAATTGAGAACAAAAATATAAATCACAATACAAGGTGTATGTTACAGGAGGAAACCGCTCACGACTTTCACAGGGAAAAGGAGGTGCACAAAAGGGCAATTTGACCAATCTTGCCAGCACTGTATATGCATGCACCTCAACACTAGATCACACTCATTTCCACCAAACACTACAACACACTAATTTCCAACAACACGAGAACATACTCATTTCCACCAAACACAAGATCACACTCATTTCCAGGCAACACTAGAACACACTCATTTCCAACAACACTAGAACATACTCATTTCCACCAAACACTAGAACACACTCATTTCCACCAAACACTAGATCACACTCATTTCCACCAAACACTAGATCACACTCATTTCCACCAAACACTACAACACACTAATTTCCACCAAACACTAGATCACACTCATTTCCATGCAACACTAGAACACACTCATTTCCATCAAGCACTAGATCACACTCATTTCCACCAAACACTAGATCACACTCATTTCCACCAAACACTAGATCACACTCATTTCCACCAAACACTAGATCACACTCATTTCCACCAAACACTAGATCACACTCATTTACACCAAACACTAGATCACACTCATTTCCATGCAACACTAGAACACACTCATTTCCATCAAACACTAGATCACACTCATTTCCACCAAACACTAGATCACACTCATTTCCATGCAACACTAGAACACACTCATTTCCATCAAACACTAGAACACACTCATTTCCATGCAACACTAGAACACACTCATTTCCAACAACACTAGAACATACTCATTTCCACCAAACACTAGAACACACTCATTTCCACCAAACACTAGATCACACTCATTTCCACCAAACACTAGATCACACTCATTTCCACCAAACACTAGATTACACTCATTTCCACCAAACACTAGATCACACTCATTTCCATGCAACACTAGAACACACTCATTTCCATCAAACACTAGATCACACTCATTTCCATGCAACACTAGAACACACTCATTTCCATCAAACACTAGATCACACTCATTTCCACCAAACACTAGATCACACTCATTTCCACCAAACACTAGATCACACTCATTTCCACCAAACACTAGATCACACTCATTTCCACCAAACACTAGATCACACTCATTTCCACCAAACACTAGATCACACTCATTTCCATGCAACACTAGAACACACTCATTTCCATCAAACACTAGATCACACTCATTTCCACCAAACACTAGATCACACTCATTTCCATGCAACACTAGAACACACTCATTTCCATCAAACACTAGAACACACTCATTTCCATGCAACACTAGAACACACTCATTTCCAACAACACTAGAACATACTCATTTCCACCAAACACTAGAACACACTCATTTCCACCAAACACTAGATCACACTCATTTCCACCAAACACTAGATCACACTCATTTCCACCAAACACTAGATTACACTCATTTCCACCAAACACTAGATCACACTCATTTCCATGCAACACTAGAACACACTCATTTCCATCAAACACTAGATCACACTCATTTCCACCAAACACTAGATCACACTCATTTCCATGCAACACTAGAACACACTCATTTCCATCAA